>NC_140175.1:17969478-17981978 GCF_963971535.1 Notolepis coatsorum
TCACACTGCACAATGGGAGGCCAAGCGGAGCCGCTGGCTGACAAATACACCCCGCTGACAGCCCCCCAAAACCATCAGAACAGGGAGGGCCGAGCCCCCCCGACCCCCCCTAATGGAGGGTATCCCCCCTATTAGGGGCTTCACGGGAAGGCGACGGACCCGACCGTGCGAAGAGGCACTCAAGCAACTCAACGCACAGGGTGAGCAGACCGTGGCTTGACCCCACGACTACACACACGCACAACCCGCATGCCACCCGGGAACGAACGGAGGAACAACCTCGTTACTGCCCCCAGAATCACGGGGTCAAGGGCAAACCCAACCCCGTGGCAAGGCCGTAGCAGCGGAGCGCGAAGGAAGACCCAGACCCACCAAAAGGACTGGACTCCCTGGAATGGGGGCCCGGAGAAGTCCATGATGCCAGCATCAAGACCCCACCAGGTGGGCACGTAGTGCCCCGCCCCCCACATCGCCAGCGTATTCGGACAAAGGCCCCCCAGTTACTGCACCTGGTAATCCCAGGCGGTATCCCAACCAAGTACTAACCAGGCCAGAACCTGCTTAGCTTCCGAGATCGGACGAGATCGGGCGTGTTCAGGTCGGTATGGCCGTAAGCCGAGCGGGCCCCGTCCCCCCAATAGTACACCGCTTGGCACACTGACCCTGCAGAACAGACAGTCAGCATGGCCGTAAGCACACAAAAAAGGTTTAACCAACGGAAGCAGGCAGCGCACCGGGGAAAAACCAGGCAACAGGCTGTTAACCCTAGCCTGGAGACTGCGGACGAGACAGGCGCCAGAGGGGACAGCTGAACACAGCTGCCCCGGCGGAAGGGGCGTATGCTGGCGTTGTTGCATGACCAAGCCTCCATTTAAAAACCCCCACCCAGAGGGGTCGAGGCAGAGAAGGCTGACACGATTGGCAGACGTCATGAACGTGCAGGGGCACCCTCAACCGGTGAACCCGGGAGTTGACACTGCACCAACACACCAGGGAATCAACCACCTCGGTGTTACCCAATGCGGTGGTTGTTCCTATAACCCCTCAAGAAAAAACTCCAAAACACACCTGCGGGTATACACCGGCTATACCGCAGTACAAGTTTCAGTTTTCAAAAAGGGTTAACCCAGGCCTACGGGTCGCAAACATCACTTCGGACCGGGCCTGGCGGTACGGGAAGCACAGGGTCACCAGAGGAGGTCAAAAAACCACCCCCACAGGCCCCTCTTCGCCATGCGTGAGAGAGGAGCAAAAAATAATGGAGAACCAGCCCCTAAGCACACCGTACTTGGTATTCCCAGGCGGTCTCCCAACCAAGTACTAACCAGGACCAACCTGTGTAGCGGCCGAGATCCGACGAGATCGAGCGTGTACAGAATGGCATGGCTGTAAGCCATTACGACACTGCTGAGTAAAAACATACCCAACCAGGGTCTCCATAGCGCTTAACCCTGTGACACCCAGACCGACCTGGCATTTTTCCCCCTGAAAAAAGCCCAAGTCCCTCAGGGTACCAGAACAGCAGATCTGCATCCCCGGCGGACAACGGGTTCAACTGATCTGGACCAGCGTGACCAGAACCAGTCCCGTGCCCTAACCACGCCGACATGCCTACTCCAGGAGAAGGGCAGATATGCGTGTCGATCTTAACATGAAAAGAAGGCGCCACCCAGACGTTCGGGCGAACCGCGCCTGGTGGCCCACCCCAAGGGCGTGAGACCCCTCCACATATGTTCAGATCCATTCCGTCATCATCCCCCAGACATGAACGAGAATCCGTCGAAAAACCAACCCAGGTCGTGGGATTTGGTCGTCGGAAGAGGAAAAACCCCCATCTCAGTTGCTTTATAAAAACGCTGTTTCAACCACAAGCAACCAAGGCGTGCCAGTCAATCGCCTGTTTACAGCGAGCTAGCACTATACGTGCGTCGGGACACACCCCCATCAATGAACAGGCTATTTAGACCTGTCATTGAATCCCCAAGGCGCCCAGGGGAACGACAAGAGGGGTGTGACACTCCCTAACTCCAACACTTCTGGAATAGAAAAGAAGGAAGCATCAACAGTATGTATCCCAGTCTACACAGCCGGGGTAAAAAAAATTCACATTTTTACATCCCACCACCCTCCCATAGGAAGGAGACGGGGATCCCCAGAGAGACTTCCCACGCGAGCTGTACAGATTGAAAAGAATATATTGCACCTTGAGCCATGTAAAAAACTGGTTTTAGGGCTCTCCGGGGAAGAGGCACTGAACCCATACACACTCAATAAACGAATTGAATCGAATACACATACAATAGAAAAGGACCCTTCTAGAGGGTCCACTCACTTTGACAATCTGAGGAGGAAGGCTCTGTACTCTGATGGAGGCTCCCTCACATGGAAGAAGGAGTCCGAACTCACAGAAGGCCCGAATAGGCGCTTGGTGAGGAGGAGCCCTGACCACCCCCCCTGAAAACAGATCCATCACATGGACCTGAACAGCACACGGAAGTCCTACCAACAGAGACGCGCACGGTGACGTACTCTATGGCGGGGGAATTCCTGCGGTGCACACGCCCAATATACCAGGCCGTGGGACCAGGAACTCCCTCACCCCCCCCCCGTAACGTGCCGAACCGCCACGTGACGGGAACCTTGAAGGACAGGGGGTGTACCCCTGACCGACAGAAACAATGGGGAGAGGAAAGGTTACCAGTTCACCCCTTTACGACCCCACACCCATGATACGATGTAATGACAAAAAGAGAATATGACACAGTCATAGTCAACTCTATGAAGCGTTTTACAGCTCCACACAGCGCATGAGCTAACCTGCTATCTGATTTTTACTAAGGAAAAACACAGAATAGAGAGGGCTCTAAGAGCCCCGGTCCAACATACACATGTGCTTCTGTGGCCAGTCCAACCCAGTTGTAGGTCACATGACACACACAACCCATCATCACCTACAAAAAATGGCAAAAACACTCAACAGAGGAACGCCGTTTTTTTCACAATGAGAGAATACATCATTCTCGATTAGTATCGGCCACAGGCCTTGCTAAGCACACATGACAGCAACCAAACCATTTTCTTTTTTAGGAAAATAAGTCTCTCCAGCAGATTTAGCACAACCTCAGCAATCAAGCTAAGAGTTACATCGCATCCCTACCACACAAAAGACACAAATAGTGCACAAACATGTCTGATAGGAGGATGAAAAAGTCCCCAGGGAACCGGGGGGGAAAACACAATCCTCCTATTTTACCCTCAATACGGCCAGTTAAAACAGGAAAACCTGTTAATATGTGAACACACTGTTCATTGTCATCACAGTCTGAGAAAGAACATTCTTTTACTCACTTGTCACCAAGCATAGCTTCATAGGTTAGTTACCTTAGTTGTGAGTACACGGTACATATAAACACCATGATGTTTCTCACACAACAACCAGATCATTACATCCCGATTTGCACGGAGAAGCTAACTGCCAGTGACAAAAACAGCTCACACATAACCTGCAACGTATCCTAAATGCATTGCAGCAACACACGTTTTGGGAAAAACACCGTTATTCACAATACATTTAGCAAAGTAAAACCAGAAGACGTGTTATGAGGTCTGGTCAACCCCGTTCCTACCCGGAACGCAGATCAGCGAAGTGCAGTCACAGACACCGTAGGAACACAGCCGCTCCTGTGTTGTCCGAACTGGGCAGCGTCACCGCCCCAACCCGCACTACAGTCCCCTGTTGATGCAACCTTGCCGTCCTGGCTCAGGGCAGGGTCGACGAAACATCCCCTGTCAAGGATGACGTCGTGGTCAAGAGTGTAAAACATGTTAAAATCAAAGCACGTTCAACAGAATAGCATCAAGCTAACGGCCGCTCCAACCGTTCGGGTGCTACTGCTTCTGCTCGCGAGACGCCGAGCTAACGACGCACGCGATCAGAAGCGAGCTCACGGCGGCGCGCGAGAAGCTAAGCTACCCCGCGCCAGGCCATGGCCTATAGCAGCAAGCTAACGTTACCTAGCGACCACGACATGCTAGCCCCGCAGCTAACAGCTGACTGGCTAATAGTAGGCCCAACCTAAGCAGGCCATGCAGCGATCCAGCAGGCTAACGCAGCAGTTAACAGCTGACTGGCTAACCGCAAGCTATGAACATGTAAACAATGACATAACACTCACCCAGACAGGCCGCCGTTCTGAACCTCTCCTCACTTTTTAAGAGAAAAGAGAAAACAAGATGTCAACACCGCTTCACAACGGTGATTTTACCACACCCGACGGAATCAGCACAATACCAACTGGCCTGTGTAGCTGACTTTGAACATGAATCTGCCGCTATCGCACATTCATGCACATATCCCCTCGTGAAGGAATACTCTCATTTGGATATGAAAGATGGGGCCTTAACACGGTGACAGAGAGAATCCACTCGTCCAAAACACACAGGGATCACCAGTGTCAATGGTCGCGGCCCACTAGTTAAAACTATAATGGTCTTCAGACCAAGGTCTTCTGTCGCCTAGGTGGCTGAACAAAGGACCCTAGCCTGGGGCCGGTTTCCATAAACATTGTCAAGTAGCCCCCATAGCACTAACAGACAAGTGGAGCCTGCCAGCAAACACTACTCACCCAACCTGGAACGCACCGCTCCTCACAACAGCGGCATGTCCGACAGTTCAGCTGTGGCCTGACAGGTTTCACCCCAACAAACACAGCAAGGAACTGCAGTTGAGAAGCATGCAGCGGCGTGCTCCCAATACGAAAACCGGTGGAGGGTTTTTAGAATGATCATCATCTTCTAGACACTCCAGTACGAAGACAATATCGCCGTATTTTCTCGAAAATAGTGAGAGAGAAAATAAAGATATGATGTCAACGTATCACTCCTTGTAAACTAACTAACTTTCCCCTAACAACACGTCAAGTGGGGTACTACCGAGGCACACTCTTGTGGTGAAAGCGAGAAGGAGGAGAGCAGGTGACCACACACCTGCTTATGAAGGTAAGCTGATGAGGGGTGTGGTCAGACTAATACTGGTATTAAAGGTACATTGTGGAATTTATTCAGTGCGCGTGCACGTGCGCGAGCGAGTGCAGTGTGATGCCAAGCAGAGCCTCTAACGGAACAGAACAAAGCAACACGGGTGGCAAGAAAGGACTACTTTTCTAAGGTCATCACAGAGAATGCTGGAAACTCAAAATGCGAAGAACTTGCATTATTCTTCAATAACAAAAAATAACATCAATCAGAGGCAGCATTACCCCCGATGCAAACACAGATACCTTCTGCAAACCCTGCAAAAAAGATGGGAAAATGATGGGAAAGTGCACCTGTGTTACATCAACAGAGCTCTACAAAACTGCCGTGGAATGTAACTCCTACACTTCCTGTACTTATGCTATACCTACAGCATTTTAACCCTTTCACTACCACACTACAGACGGTTAACCGGTTGTTAAAGGGTTAAGCAGATATTCGAAAGAATCTCAAATCATGTGGACAATGTGGAACGCCCTACCCACAGCCGTAAGATAATGTGAATCCCTACCCTCCTTCAAAACCGCTCTCAAAGAGCTCCTACGGGAGGCTGCAATTCGAAACTGGCCCCGGTAAATGTCCAAACCCCCCCCTCCCCACCCACCATTTATAAATGTCTGGATGTAACAGTACTGGATATCTGTATGTCGTGTATGTCATAAATGTCATGATGAATTGAAAATGGGGGGCCCTGATGTAAACAAGACGAAAGTCTTTCTCTGGTCTGCATCCCCTTAACAATTGTGTGTATTGAGCCGTACTGTATAGTACCCATTCTGCAATCTGCTACTACAATTTCCAATCAATCAATCAATCAATCAATCAATCAATCAATCAATCAATCAATCAATGTCATCGTAGAGATTATAAACACATCGTCCCAGATGCATTCAAAACAGCCGCCATAAAACCCCTACTAAAGAAACCCAAACTACACAGTAATGTATGACCAACTATAGGCCGATATCCAACCTTCCACTCATCAGCAAGATACTTGGTAAACAACATCATGGAGGGACTTCAGAACACCTCCCTCTTTCTTCTCTCTCTCTCCCTCTGGTTCTCACTCTCCCTTTCTCTTTTTCACTCTCTCTCTCTTTCCTTCTCTCTCCCTTATTTATTGTAAATTGTCCTTGTATACTATTGCTACGGTAATATTTTTATTTATTTACTTGTATGCATGTACATAACCTTGTTTGTGTTGCAGCCTCCTCCCCCCCCCCCCCCCCCCCCCCCCCCCCCCCCCCCTCAAAGGCCTTTGCTTTTTGGTCAGGCTGCTTTTGTATATTCTATTCTTACTTGCTTGCCTGGGCAAATAAAGGTTAAATAAATAAATAAACACCACCAGCACTGAAACTGCTCTCACTAAAATAACACATCTATTTCCATGACCGTGAGGGGATACAGATCTTTCCTGTGTACTGCTGTAGTCTATACAGCCACAAGTGACTCTCTTGTGATGAACCATTTAGAGGTCTGCTACAGTAGCAGTCAGATCGATCAGGGTCGAGACAGAGAGAGCTTGTTGGCTTGGGACGCGACCGTGCTGCTGCTTGCTGTGAGACTGTAAGTGGGATCATTCCTGGAATTGTAGCTACGCTGTGTTGTTTAACTATTATTTATTTAGTTTCTCTCTCTTTCTCTCTCTCTTTAATGGCAGAGTATAGTTGTTCCGTGCCTGAAAGCCACACAGGACTCCTTTGCGCCACGCAGCCTGAAAGAGGAAGAATGAGGCTTGTTTGTGGGCCTGAAAGGTCGCCGGTTCGATCCCCCGACCCCGACCGGTGAAATCTGGGTTAGAAAGAAAAATGCTCCCCCATCCCTCATCTACTGTACTGCTGAGGTGTCCTTGAAGGAGACACTTAACCTCAGGTTGCTCCAGTGGCAACGGTACATGGCTGTGGTTATATAGGGCAGGTCCCAGGTGTGAATGTGTCTCTGTGTGTGTTGGACAGTGTCGGGCAAGTTACTCGGGAAATGTAATTAGTTACCTTTTAAAAAGTAATCAAAATTACTCTACTGATTACTTTGTATCAAAGTAATTAGTTACATTACTAGTTGCGTTACTTGTCTTCTACAGTACCTGGCTGAATATACCTGCATACAGTATAATCCTTCTATATACCTATTGATTCACCTGCATATAACTCTATGATACTGTAGTGTCACGTTCCTAGGCCCGGTCCTGGCTGGACTGGGCAGGATGGTAACATTGGGCAGTGCCCTCCACCTAACATTGGGCAGTGCCCTCCACCCAACAGTGGCTCTCTACCTAACATTGGTCTCCTACCCTCTGGTGGCCATCCGCAGACGGTGCGGTCCAGTACACTGGACATCCTGACTACTGTTTTAACCTTAATTAATAGTGTGATCAATGTGGTGTCCTGGTGTGTGCTGTCATTGACTTTCCCTTCCCTGGTGTGATGTGGTGCACTGTTTTGGGTTGTTATGAGTTGCTTTTGTGTTTAGTTGTGTTTAGTTGTCATTGCTTATTGTCTAGGGTGTGTTGTGATTCTGTGTTGGCCAGGTGTTCTTGATTGTTAATTAGTTGGGGTATTTAGGTGTCTGTCTGTCCTCCCTTCCTTGTGGCGACATTCCTCCCGTCTCCCTCCCCGTTTCCTGTCCACGAAGTATTGCACTGTCTTCCTCTAGTAAGTGTTAGTGTTTGTTGTTTTGTTTGAGTAGTATGCTATAGTTTCTGTATGTTCTTTGTATTGCAATTGGTTCTACAGTAAACTCCCTTCTCCAAGCTTCAATCCTCGGCTCTGCCTCCATTCCCTTCTGCAAACTGTGTTCTAACCTACCCCATCGTAACACTGTAGCATGTACAAGAATGCTGTATATACTGTATATATATATTTCCACATCTGTCTGTACATACCTGCATATAATCCTTTTTGCATATCTGTAGATACTATATCTGTACATATCCCTTACCTACTCTTTACTAGTTACGCTGCTGGCCAGTATGACATACTACCATAGTGTCTTTATACCTGTATCACTGTATATATTAATAATACTACAGCTCTGTACATACATCTGATTAGCACTAGACTCAGTAGTACTCATTTATATTTATATTTTATACCCAGTTTAATCACCTGTACATTGTATATATTACTATTGCACGTTACTGTTACATTTGCACTACATTGGATGCCAAACTTCTTTTTGTTGTACTGTACTTGTGCTTTTTGCATGTCATCCCTTGGATTTGTTGTGTCTTTGGATCCATAAATAAATTCAATCAATCAATCAATGACAATACATTTGAATGCGTTCCTCCTCACCCGCTGCTTTTTGGCTAGTAGCTGACGTGACCTCGCCGTGACCTCGCTCTGACCTGCCCGCACGCACACATCGATCTACCGAGGACCGCGTATAAACGTAATCGAACGCTAGTATAGGAGGACCAAAAAATTGCATTCTGGCAACGTGTTACTTACTGCGCAACACTGGTGTTTGGAGAATGTTGCTTTAATAAAACATAAAGTAAATCTTCCCTGGATAAATTAAGGTTAGAAATAAACTCCGCTTCCACATCACTGTGGGATTCGACACGGGGGAGGACTGTGTTATCCTGAGCTCTCTAGGTGGCCATCTTGTCTCCACCGGCCGTCCCTTATGTGCAAGTTTCACACACAATTGATTTGCTGGCTCCTTGACAAGATATTGAAGGAAATTGAGCCGAATTGGCTGAGTGGCAAAAAAACGTGCGTCTGTGTGTTCCTTCAGGTGTTCCGTCGTCGTGTGATCCTCAAACTGGCACGTCAGCAAGACAACACCGCTGATTTATTTTGCACGTAATCTCACACACACGTCCAAAAACGAATTGGCTTCGCACACATTCATTTCATATTCGTCATGGAGAGTGAATGAGTTTGAATGTGGCCACCAGTGGTGATGATAATAATAATAATAATAATAATAATAATAATAATAATAATAATAATAATAATAATAATAATAATAATAATAATAATAATAATAATAATAATAATAATAATAATAATAATAATAATAATAATAATAATAATAATAATAATAATAATAATAATAATAATAATAATAATAATAATAATAATAATAATAATAATAATAAACGTAATTTGTATAGCACCTTTCATATGAGAATTAGACATATAGGCATAACATGAGCATACAATTGGCATAATTGTAGACAGGCATAAAATAAGCAGAAAATGTAAAACCTCCCTGAAAATGTTGTAATTAAAATCAATATAAAAAAGGAATATTGTAATAGATTTCTTATTGACATTGATCAGCTCTGTGAAATTATGTAGATGAAAAAAGTGCAATACCTTGTCTTATAGGGACTGCTACTGTACCTTCGAGCTGTAATTAACACAACACCAGGGTTCAAATGTCCCCAACGACATCACTGGTGGCCATGTGTGGGGGACCCAGGCCTAGAACTGCACCCTGAGAGAGGGAACTGCACCCTGAGGGAGGGAACTGCACCCTGAGAGAGAGAACTGCACCCTGAGAGAGGGAACTGCACCCTGAGAGAGGGAACTGCACCCTGAGAGAGAGAACTGCACCCTGAGAGAGGGAACTGCACCCTGAGGGAGGGAACTGCGCCCTGAGAGAGGGAACTGCACCCTGAGGGAGGGAACTGCGCCCTGAGAGAGAGAACTGCACCCTGAGAGAGGGAACTGCGCCCTGAGAGAGAGAACTGCACCCTGAGAGAGAGAACTGCACCCTGAGAGAGGGAACTGCACCCTGAGGGAGGGAACTGCGCCCTGAGAGAGAGAACTGCACCCTGAGGGAGGGAACTGCGCCCTGAGAGAGAGAACTGCACCCTGAGAGAGGGAACTGCACCCTGAGAGAGGGAACTGCACCCTGAGAGAGAGAACTGCACCCTGAGAGAGGGAACTGCACCCTGAGAGAGGGAACTGCACCCTGAGAGAAGGAACTGCACCCTGAGAGAGAGAACTGCACCCTGAGAGAGGGAACTGCACCCTGAGAGAGAGAACTGCACCCTGAGAGAGGGAACTGCACCCTGAGAGAGAGAACTGCACCCTGAGAGAAGGAACTGCACCCTGAGAGAGGGAACTGCACCCTGAGAGAGGGAACTGCACCCTGAGAGAGAGAACTGCACCCTGAGAGAGGGAACTGCACCCTGAGAGAGAGAACTGCACCCTGAGAGAGGGAACTGCACCCTGAGAGAGGGAACTGCACCCTGAGAGAGGGAACTGCACCCTGAGAGAGGGAACTGTACCTTGAGAGAGAGAACTGCACCCTGAGAGAGGGAACTGCACCCTGAGAGAGAACTGCACCCTGAGAGAGAGAACTGCACCCTGAGAGAGGGAACTGCACCCTGAGAGAGAGAACTGCACCCTGAGAGAGAGAACTGCACCCTGAGAGAAGGAACTGCACCCTGAGAGAGAGAACTGCACCCTGAGAGAGAGAACTGGACCCTGAGAGAAGGAACTGCACCCTGAGAGAGAGAACTGCACCCTGAGAGAGAGAACTGCACCCTGAGAGAGATAACTGTGCCATGAGAGAGGCAACTGCACCCTGAGAGAGGGAACTGCACCCTGAGAGAGAGAACTGCACCCTGAGAGAGAACTGCACCCTGAGAGAGAGAACTGCACCCTGAGAGAGAGAACTGCACCCTGAGAGAGAGAACTGCACCCTGAGAGAGAGAACTGCACCCTGAGAGAGGGAACTGCACCCTGAGAGAGAGAACTGCACCCTGAGAGAGGGAACTGCACCCTGAGAGAGAGAACTGCACCCTGAGAGAGAGAACTGCACCCTGAGAGAGGGAACTGCACCCTGAGAGAGGCAACTGCACCCTGAGGGAGGGAACTGCACCCTGAGAGAGAGAACTGCACCCCGAGAGAGGGAACTGCACCCTGAGAGAGGGAGAACTGCGCCCTGAGAGAAGGAACTGCACCCTGAGAGAGGGAACTGCACCCTGAGAGAGGGAACTGCACCCTGAGAGAGGCAACTGCACCCTGAGGGAGGGAACTGCACCCCGAGAGAGGGAACTGCACCCCGAGAGAGGGAACTGCACCCCGAGAGAGGGAACTGCACCCTGAGAGAGGGAACTGCACCCTGAGAGAGAGAACTGCACCCTGAGAGAGAGAACTGCACCCTGAGAGAGGGAACTGCACCCCGAGGGAGGGAACTGCAACCTGAGAGAGGGAACTGCACCCCGAGAGAGGGAACTGCACCCCGAGAGAGGGAACTGCACCCCGAGAGCTGCACCCTGAGAGAGGGAACTGCGCCCCAAGAGAGGGAACTGTTACTGCACCCTGAGAGAGGGAACTGCACCCTGAGAGAGGGAACTGCACCCTGAGAGAGGGAACTGCGCCCTGAGAGAGGGAACTGCACCCTGAGAGAGGGAACTGCACCCTGAGAGAGGGAACTGCACCCTGAGAGAGAGGGAACTGCACCCTGAGAGAGGGAACTGCACCCTGAGAGAGAGGGAACTGCGCCCTGAGAGAGAGAACTGCACCCTGAGAGAGGGAACTGCACCCCGAGAGAGGGAACTGCACCCCGAGAGAGGGAACTGCACCCCGAGAGAGGGAACTGCACCCTGAGAGAGGGAACTGCACCCTGAGAGAGAGAACTGCACCCTGAGAGAGAGAACTGCACCCTGAGAGAGGGAACTGCACCCCGAGGGAGGGAACTGCACCCTGAGAGAGGGAACTGCACCCCGAGAGAGGGAACTGCACCCCGAGAGAGGGAACTGCACCCCGAGAGCTGCACCCTGAGAGAGGGAACTGCGCCCCAAGAGAGGGAACTGTTACTGCACCCTGAGAGAGGGAACTGCACCCTGAGAGAGGGAACTGCACCCTGAGAGAGGGAACTGCGCCCTGAGAGAGGGAACTGCACCCTGAGAGAGGGAACTGCACCCTGAGAGAGGGAACTGCACCCTGAGAGAGGGAACTGCGCCCTGAGAGAGGGAACTGCACCCTGAGAGAGGGAACTGCACCCTGAGAGAGGGAACTGCACCCTGAGAGAGGGAACTGCACCCTGAGAGAGGGAACTGCACCTTGAGAGAGGGAACTGCACCCTGAGAGAGAGGGAACTGCACCCTGAGAGAGGGAACTGCACCCTGAGAGAGGGAACTGCACCTTGAGAGAGGGAACTGCACCCTGAGAGAGAGGGAACTGCACCCTGAGAGAGGGAACTGCACCCTGAGAGAGAGGGAACTGCACCCTGATAGAGGGAACTGCACCCTGAGAGAGAGGGAACTGCACCCTGAGAGAGGGAACTGCACCCTGAGAGAGAGAACTGTGCCCTGAGAGAGGGAACTGCACCCTGAGAGAGGGAACTGTGCCATGAGAGAGGGAACTGCACCCTGAGAGAGGGAACTGCACCCTGAGAGAGAGAACTGTGCCATGAGAGGGAGGTTTGAAGGGTCAAAGTGGGTATCAAACAGGAAGGAAGACTGTCAGGTTTTAAACTGTGGATATCAAACAGGGAAGGTA
>NC_140175.1:17986978-17989603 GCF_963971535.1 Notolepis coatsorum
ATGCTGGTGCTGATGAGAGGACTGGAGGAAGGGAACGGTGCAGTTAGGATGCTGGTGCTGATGAGAGGACTGGAGGACGGGAACGGTGCAGTTAGGATGCTGGTGCTGATGAGAGGACTGGAGGAGGGAACGGTGCAGTTAGGATGCTGGTGCTGATGAGAGGACTGGAGGAGGGAACGGTTGGCAGTTAGGATGCTGGTGCTGATGAGAGGACTGGAGGACCGGGAACGGTGCAGTTAGGATGCTGGTCATTCAACATGAATTCAACCGTTGCTTTGATGAACCATAATTATTTATTTATCTTTTGCTGTAGTGGATAGGTATATTATTTTTGATATTGATAGATAACTTATTACATATTATTAATATGATATTGTAAGGAAGGGGCAGGACCAGATAAGCTTAGCTTCTTTCTGTCCCTTCTCGAGCAAACCATTTTGTCTTGAGCTATGTTGACAATTGCTTCCATGTCTAGGTGGAAGATATTAATTGATTTGATTTGTATTTGTAATTTTATTTGTTTTTTTTTTAATTTTTTTTTTATAATTTTTTTGTCATTTTTTGTTATTTCAAGTTTGTGTGTTTATGGTTGTTCGAGATAAATAAAAATCAAATCCAAATCCAAATCAAACTATATCTCTGTTTTTAAATGTTTTGAACGGCCCATGTATTTGCAGTCGAAAAGTCAATCCGAATCAACTTGGGAGCGCTGAATGTGACCTCTACTGTCTTTAACGGCGAATAATCTTTAGATAACAAAGTTTCAAAACATCATTACACTGAAAACGTTAAAACCAAGTCACACGGTTCATCGTCCGGGTTACTCCACTGAGAAATAGAAGAGACTTCATCTGAAACGTGGAAGACGCCCGCTATATAGCCTCGACATCCTCGTCTCATCTTGAGACAACGTTGGTCTATTTGAACCCTCTCACTGCGACAATACAGAAGGTTAACCCTTTCACTGCCACACGTCAAAGGGTCAACCGTTTCTCAACCACACTACAGAAGGTTAACCTTTCACCTGCCACACGACAAAGGGTCAACCGTTTCTCAACCACACATTACAGAACGGTTAACCTTTCACTACCACACTACAGAAGGTTAACCCTTTCACTACCACACCTACAGAAGGTTAACCTTTCACTACCACATTACAGAAGGTTAACCCTTTCACTACCACACTACAGAAGGCTAACCTTTCACTACCACACTACAGAAGGCTAACCTTTCACTACCACACTACATACGGTTAACCCTTTCACTACCACACTACAGAAGGCTAACCTTTCACTACCACACTACAGAAGGCTAACCTTTCACTACCACACTACAGAAGGTTAACCTTTCACTACCGCTCTACAGAAGGTTAACCCTTTCACTACCACACCACATGAGGGTTAACCTTTCACTACCACACTACAGAAGGTTAACCCTTTCACTACCACAATACAGAATGTTAACCCTTTCACTGCCACACGACAAAGGCTTAACCGTTTCCCAACCACACTACAGAAGGTTAACCAACGTTGAGAAAAACATGATCGATTCTGACCCGTTTTTTAAGCCAGTTGTTTGGAAGTCACGCCAGTATATAGCCAGCGGACTTCACAATGTTCTCTGCGAGGGAAACGCCCGAATATCAGGATAATTCCAACGCCGGCTGATTGTTTTCGTCCGGCCGTTTGCTCTCATATTATCAGCGCGGTGTCAGCTGCCTGATTGACGATAAACTCGTCGTTGGTATATATAGGATGAATTTCGACCCCAAATCTCCCGAGATTATCTACAGGCCATTTGCCAGTCAATGGAGGGGGGAGGCAATCTTAGGTAATCTTTTAATGAAACTCTCCTTATAGCTAATTTACACGGGATGAATGATCAGACCGCGGCTGACCCCGGTCACGGACCCTTAATTAATCGATGCAACACTCTCATTATTGACCCCGTCTTTAGTTCTGACCGGGTCCCTAATGGGCTACGACACCTGTGTATTGGTGTCGTCCATGGTGCTCCATCCTTTATAGCAGACCTCTGCCTTATCAGTTATCAGTCACACACACACGCATGCATGCACACACACACACACACACACACACACACACACACACACACACACACACACACACACACACACACACACACACACACACACACACACACACACACACACACACACACACACACACACAGAGAGAGAGAACATGTCCTCTGAGGGTCGTCTCCTTTATCACCGGCCCACATGAACCATCCCATTCATTCATTAGCATCGATTTTCCCTTTGAATACCATAAAAAGCTCCTCTGACCATCTCTCTTGTTTCTTCTGAGCCCCCCCCCCCTCTCTCTCTCTCTCTCTCTGCCCCCTTCTCTGCCTCTCTCTCTCTCTCCCCTTCCTCACTCTCTCTCTTGCTCTCTATCTGCCCCCTTCTCTTCCTCTCTGACTCTCTCTCTCTCTGCTCCCTTATCTGCCTCTCTCTTCCTTCCTCACTCTCTCTCTTTCTCTCTATCTGCCCCCTTCTCTTCCTCTCTGACTCTCTCTCTCTGCCCCCTTATCTGCCTCTCTCTTCCTTCCTTCCTTCCTTCCTCACTCTCTCTCTCTTCCTCTCTCTCTCTCTCTCTCTCT
>NC_140175.1:17997303-18162303 GCF_963971535.1 Notolepis coatsorum
ATCTGTTAATAAAGTTTTCAATCAATCAATCAATCAATCTCATATGACATGTGTGTGTGCATGCGTGAACGTGCACGTTTGTATGTGGTGTACCTGTATGTATGACCGCATGTGTGTATGGTTACCAGGGTGACAGACAGACAGTCGGGTCTGTGTGTGTGTGTGTAGGTGTGTGTGTGTGTGTGTGTGTGTGTGTGTGTGTGTGTGTGTGTGTGTGTGTGTGTGTGTGTGTGTGTGTGTGTGTGTGTGTGTGTGTGTGTGTGTGTGTGTGTGGCGCTGTTACCTTTTCTCCCATGATTCTGCCGTCCATGCACCTTGTAGTACCTGACTGTTCTTTCATAATTTTCTGACTGCACTCGCATTGTTTATGTCCTTTGTATGAGGCCTCCTTGTACTTCTGTTCATGTGGACATAAATAAACATTTCTCAAATGTGCGTGTGTGTCCATGTGCGTGTGTGTGTGTGTCACATACTCTGTTTCCTGCTGACCTGGGCAGACCTTTCCAAGTGGTTGTGTATCCATGTCTAGTTTATCTATAATAAAACACGAGATGCTTGGGCCCTAATGATAAGGAAAGCACTCAGTGAAGAAACCCAATCCCATCGCCATGCCTATAAGCTCCACGCTCCTCCTCTATGATGAGGACCATGTTCAGCCATGGACTTACCCTCCCATGACACACCACACCACACACGTGGTCCAGTAGCCATCAGCCTCCACAACCGTGGGAATGGACCGCTGCCAATGGTTGGAGAACTAACAGCCGGAGAACTTGAGAACTGTGTTGGACCCAGATTTTTATTTGATTTTATTTTTATTACGGATCCCCATTAGCTGGTGCGATAGCAACCAGCTAGTCTTCCTGGGGTCCACACACAAAAAAACATACAAAAACAATCACTATTGCAAAAACTAAATTATTAAAAGTCAGTACACACAATGCATAATGAACCTACTGTAACAATTAATATAACTAAAATTACATTAGTGTAAAACAAAAACAAAAAATTACTTTACCGTGTTAAAAACAATTTAAACACAATTTAAGATTCTTTTTAAAAGTGAATCTACTGTAAATGCAGCAGAGGTTCAGAGGCAGGCCATTCCAAAGAGTTAATGCTCTAAAAATAAAAGATCTCCCCAAAGCGCTGGTTCTAGGACCTGGCAATTCAAGCTGCCCACTACTGGAACCTCTAGTGTAATGCTCGTTATGCAGTGCAGAACAGATGCAGTGCAGAACAGAGGAGACGAGGATGCAGCCAGGTGTAGAATGGGGTAGAACACATAGTAGCATACTACAAAAACCTAGGGGTCCACAAAGACGACTTCAAACTTGAAATGGTAACAACCGATGAGGTACTCAAAAAATTGAGCGCCCTCCAACCTAACAAGGCCACTGGCCATGACAACATCCCCTCCAAATTCCTCAGAGACGCAGCAGCCGCCATCACCCCAGTCATCACACACATAATAAACCTCTCTATAAAACAGGGGCACGTCCCCAAGGACTTCAAAATTGCGAGAGTGACCCCTCTACACAAAAAGGGCAGCAAATTAGACCCAGGCAACTACCGCCCTGTTTCTATTCTTACCTCCATCTCGAAAGTCATGGAGAAAATAGTCTACGAACAGGTCGAAAAGTACCTGGCGGAAAAAAACCTAATCTACGAATTCCAATCTGGCTTCAGAACGTCCCACTCCACTGACACATGCCTCCTCTATTTGAACGACCACATCAAACAAGAGGTGGACGCTGGCAAATACTGCGGCATGGTCATGCTGGACCTACAAAAGGCCTTCGACACTGTCAATCACTCCATTCTAATGGACAAGCTAAAAGCAATTGGTTTTGATAGCCTATCAGTGAGCTGGATGCAATCCTACCTGGAGGGGAGAGAACAGATGGTAGAGGTAAACGGTACTCTATCCCCCCCCCTCACAGTGAGCTGTGGTGTTCCACAAGGAAGCATACTAGGACCGCTACTCTTCCTAATTTATGCAAATGACATGTCGTCAGCCTGTGACTGCAACTTGTTCCTGTTTGCGGACGACTCAGCCCTGCTGGTCTCTGACAAGAACAAATTGCAGGTTGAAAAAACCCTCAGCACGGAACTAGGCAAAATCTGCATATGGCTCGCTGATAACAAACTATCATTACACATGGGCAAAACAGAGTCCATTCTCTTCGGTTCAAATAACAAACTCAGCAAGACCGACGGCTTCTCAGTTACAGTGGGTGACAATATTGTCACAAGGAAAGACGAAATTACCTACCTGGGTTCCATCCTAGAGGCAAATCTTTCCTGTGACAAAATGGCATCCAATGTAATAAAAAAAGTCAACCAACGAACTAGATTCTTGTACCGGATCTCCTCTCTGGTAAACAAGAATACCCTGAGGACTCTGGCAGGAGCACTCATTCAAGGGTACTATGACTATGCGTGCACCTCATGGTACCAAAGCACCTCAAAGGCGCTTAAAACAAAATTACAAACATCACAAAACAAACTGGTCAGACTACTACTTGACCTGAACCCCAGAACCCACCTCACCCCTGCCCACTTTGCCAACCTAGGATGGCTTAGAGTAGACGACAGAGTACAGCAACTTGCAATGGGCCTGGTCTACAAGATACACTATACGACCGGGGTGCCCATGTACATGTCAAAATACTTCCCAAAGGTCAGTGAATACCACAACCACTACACCAGAGGAAGCTCAACAAATCATGTTAAACCCAGATTCGGCTCAAACAAGGGACTAAACACGTTTCGCAATTATGCCACAACAATGTGGAACGCCCTACCTAAAGCTGTAAAGGAATGTGAATCCCTGCCCACATTCAAAACCGCCCTTAAAGAGCACCTACGGGAGGCTGCAATTCGAAACTGGCCACCGTAAATGCCCAAAACCCCCACCACCTCCTAATAGACAGTCTCCTCCCCACCGCATGTATATATTCCCTCCCCGCCGTATGTATATTCCCCT
Source organism: Notolepis coatsorum (assembly GCF_963971535.1). Classification (NCBI taxonomy): domain Eukaryota; kingdom Metazoa; phylum Chordata; class Actinopteri; order Aulopiformes; family Paralepididae; genus Notolepis; species Notolepis coatsorum. The sequence continues at coordinate 18,000,293 of NC_140175.1, forward strand.
CCCACCCACCCACCCCCTCCTAATGTACAGTCCCCTCCCCATCATATGTATATACTCTGTCAGGATCTAGGGGTAACAGTACTGTATATTTGAATACCGCCTATGTCACAAATGTATCAGTACTAAATACCTATATGTCCCTATGCCATAAATGTCATGTATGTTATGTATGTCATAAATGTCTATATGAATTGAAAATGGGGGACCCTGATGGAAATCCCCTTAACAATTGTATGTATTGAGCCGTACTGTATTGTACCCATTCTGCAATCTGTTAAATAAAGTTTTCATTCATTCATTCATAGATTGTCAAAAAGTAACAGTGTTTATTTGAGCCGCCGATCATAAAAAGTCATAAGATAAAGGGGAGAAAGCTTTGTCTCCAAAAAACACAACATACGAGAAAATAAAGGTGGAGAAAACGTATGCTCCAAAAAACGGTTAACTAAACATGGAGGCAGACAAATGGCGTGAAATACACGGTGAACAGGCTTAGCCTTGAATAATGCTTTACATACGAAATACACAGCAAACTATACACAACAGGCTTTCCACACAACTTCCCGTGCTGGCGAGGAACGTTAAGGCTAACACACGATACATGCATACATAGTCGTAGCGAATGATGAACAACTCACAGGGAAGTGAGGCACGGGAAGGTATAAAATGGCTTGAGTTAACCACACACACCTGTCAATAATTACTGTGATTAAGATAGACAAACATAGATGTACCCACAAGGGACCGCCAGAGGCTCGCTCGCCCATTAGAGCGAGCCCCCAACGTTACAGAAATACACACTATGAATGTATTATTCATTCACTCAATCTTTGTTTATTCTCGAAGGATCGTTGAGGGTAAACTCTCAGCTAATCATTGGGAAGCTGTTCCCGTACGTACGAGAAGCAATTTTTCGGCCACAATTTCTCATCAAGCCCAAGATATTTGTATTCTGTAACTGTCTCGATGGATCACGATACTTCAAAAACAACCGTAGTATAGACGAAGGCTGGCAGGATAACTGAGAGGCATGATGCCTCACATTTACACACATGATCGTGATTATTATCAGGGAGCCTTGTATAATTATTATCAGACAAAGGACCAGCATCAGCAAAATGTTTATTAAAAAAGCTAAGCAGATCTCCTCCTGTTCAGATATGAATTAAATAATGAGTTTTAGTTTTGCTTTTGGTAGAATTGACTGCCTTCCAAGGCCTTTGTAGGATTTTAATAAGAGCTAGTGATTAAGTCAAACTATTCATTTGATATGGTGTTCCTTACAGAGAGGATGTGAATGTATTTTTAATTAAAATGAAGACTAGTGGGATGGATTCCCAGAGTATCTGGCGAGTGAACGGGCCCTGTTCCTTTCCTTAAATAAAGATGATAATTTTGGTGTAAATCAATGGCCCATAATGGGTAGTGCTACATACCCTACCACATGGCCCCTAATGGCCACCACCAGTGATGCCACAGATTACTTGTAAAAAATAATCTGATTACTGATGACTGATTACTCCTTTAAAAGGTAATCTAGTTACTTTACTGATTACTTGATTATCGTAACTAGGTTACGAAGTCGTCGGCGTCCCCCCTGCTGCTGCCACAACAAAAGAATGACAAGTTATTTTTTTAAATAATGTTTTATAATGTCATAAATCATGATTGGCTGCTCAGACAGGTCATGAGACGTCATCAGCCATCAGGCCATATTCCAGTCTAGCTGACTTTACCCCTGGCTCTCTTATCATCAGCATTATGAGATAGTAACTAAATAGTAACTCACAGCCACTTGGAAAAGTAACTGTAATCAGATTACTGGCTTGTAAAAAGTAACAAGTTAGATTACTATTTACTGAAAAAGGTAATCAGATTACAGTAACTAGTTACTTAGTAACTAGTTACTGGCATCACTGGCCACCACAACCCAACACGTAGATAGATAGATGCTACATACCCTACCACATGGGCCCTAATGACACCACAACCCAACATGTAGATAGCTAGATGCTACATACCCTACCACATGGGCCCTAATGACACCACAACCCAACACGTAGATAGATAGATGCTACATACCCTACCACATGGGCCCTAATGACACCACAACCCAACATGTAGATAGCTAGATGCTACATACTCTACCACATGGCCCCTAATGGCCACCACAACCCAACATGTAGATAGATAGATGCTACATACTCTACCACATGGGCCCTAATGACACCACAACCCAACATGTAGATAGATAGATGCTACATACTCTACCACATGGCCCCTAATGGCCACCACAACCCAACATGTAGATAGCTAGATGCTACATACTCTACCACATGGGCCCTAATGACACCACAACCCAACATGTAGATAGATAGATGCTACATACTCTACCACATGGCCCCTAATGGCCACCACAACCCAACATGTAGATAGCTAGATGCTACATACTCTACCACATGGGCCCTAATGGCCACCACAACCCAACGTGTAGATAGATAGATGCTACATACCCTACCACATGGCCCCTAATGGCCACCACAACCCAACATGTAGATAGATAGATGCTACATACTCTACCACATGGGCCCTAATGACACCACAACCCAAGGTGTAGATAGCTAGATGCTACATACTCTACCACATGGCCCCTAATGGCCACCACAACCCAACACGTAGATAGATAGATGCTACATACCCTACCACATGGGCCCTAATGGCCACCACAACCCAACACGTAGATAGATAGATGCTACATACTCTACCACATGGCCCCTAATGGCCACCACAACCCAACGTGTAGATAGATAGATGCTACATACCCTACCACATGGGCCCTAATGGCCACCACAACCCAACGTGTAGATAGATAGATGCTACATACCCTACCACATGGCCCCTAATGGCCACCACAACCCAACATGTAGATAGCTAGATGCTACATACTCTACCACATGGCCCCTAATGGCCACCACAACCCAACACGTAGATAGATAGATGCTACATACCCTACCACATGGGCCCTAATGGCCACCACAACCCAACACGTAGATAGATAGATGCTACATACCCTACCACATGGCCCCTAATGGCCACCACAACCCAACGTGTAGATAGATAGATGCTACATACCCTACCACATGGCCCCTAATGGCCACCACAACCCAACATGTAGATAGATGCTAGCTACATACTCTACCTCTACCACATGGCCCCTAGATAGATAGGCAGTAAGCGCCAGCATATCACCAGAGTTATCAAGTGGGCACCTCCCTTCAATGATGTTTAAGTTAGGCCTACGACACCTCAAGAAGGCTCAACAGCAAGCTAGCCCCGGTATGGTATCCCAGAACCACCTTCATATACTAGCTTGCACTGCCCATGTTAACCATATACAGAACTTCCTTGTGTTATCCTATCCTTACATTAGGCCGTGAGCAGTGGCGGCTCTACCACTAGGGGCGCTCGGGCGCCGCCCCCCCCTCAGCTCCTACCCTGGTTATATGAGAGAACAAGACAAATAAGTTTTTAGTTTTTTTGTTTTATAGCCCTATAAATAATATAAACATGTTTAAAATTAATAATATTTACTCATTTTAAGTATGTTTGTGTTTCCAATGCACAATATAACGTTATTATCGCAATTAAAAAACACTTGTTTTTTGACATCACGTTTTTTTTATTTTTTTTGTTTTTTCGTATTTCTCGCCCGGGCTAGAAGCGATAGCGCTCTGAGTGCGCGTCACAGTTTGATCGCTGTCTCCGTCACAGCCAATCAGTGCATACGGCGTTGTGCGTTGAAATATGACTATTATGTTGGAATCCGAGCGCGATTTGAAGCGGTCTAGGCAGCCGCGTGAACTTCCGTGAAGAATTTCCATAGCCGCATTTTCGTGGAGACGCTCTCTGATTGGCCGACGCGATGCCAGTTTTTTTCCATAGCCGCATTTCTCGGGTTGGCTTACAGAGAGAATGCAACACAGCAACAGCAGTTCAGTCGACTCGTCAACAACAGTTGGTTAAGGTTAGAGTTTGTCTTAGAGCATGGCGATAGAACGCCAGGTAGTTTGCAGGCTGTTCGAGGCGGAAATGGACAAAGACACAGCTCTTCACTCACACAGCTTGTTGGCTAACAACAAGCTATATATGGATGCAGTGTGGAGGGACATGTATGGACAATGGATGGACACAGGCTGGATGGACAATGCCATGGAGTGGATATACTTTATCAACAAGCCAACAACAAGGTAGATTAGCGATCTTAACTCTAGTTTAATACATGATACGTTGTCTACTGATGCCGCATAACGTTGTAACGTTACAGCTACTGCTAGCTGTTAGCTCCGTTAGCTTAGCTGGCCACTTTTATAATTACTGCATGGAAACGGAGTAACGTTAACGTTTAAACGTTATGTCGAGGTCATACAATACTACAGTCGACATAAGGTTAACGTTACCCCGTTTCCATGAAGTGTTTAAATAGCAGCAATCTTGTTGAAAATGTAACTTTACTAAAATGCTCTCTCTCTCGCTCTCTCTCTCTCTCTCTCGCTCTCGCTCTCTCTCTCTCTCTCTAATTTCACTGCATGTGGGACATAACCACTCAGACAATGAATGGTAACTTGTTTAAAATAACGAGCTTTACAAATGTGTTTATTATTGAATGGATCTGACATCATCTGAGAGAGAGAGAGAGAGCGAGAGAGAGAGAGAGCGAGAGAGAGAGAGAGAGAGCTGTGCGTGTTTGTGTTGCTGCTGATGCATAATGAATGAATGGTGAGTTGTTTAAAATGACAACATACATGTGTTAATTATTTGATTTGATTGATCCGAGAGACAGAGAGAGATTGCTCCAGAGCATCTCAGAGCATTACATTTTCAACTCGACCTATTAACGAGAACTGCGACCTACAAGGCACCAGCGGCAGCGGCCGCCACTGGCTGTGAGCCAGTAGGGTTGGTCGGTACCATCTGGAGGAATAACTTCCATAGTGATTTTTGGGAAGGTATACACCCCTATTGCTAGAAAATATGTGATGCAGCAGTTGCCTCCAAATGTGTGCTATCACATCTTTTATAACACTACCAATCATATTTTTCAGGCCAAAGTCTGTCCACAGGGTTATCAGCTCTTATCAGTTGACTTTGCAGCATATTGTTCGCCGTCTGTTGGTTCAAGTCACTGGCCATGTCTTTCACATTGTCCAAGAATGATTTGATCATCCCACTCTTCTCTGGAACACTGTCCTCAACCCACGGTGTGAACTCTGAACTCTGCCCATGCGAGTCTCATCAGTGCTTCATAGATGTACTTGTGGACCCTGACAGCACGGTCAGGACTACATTGACAGAACCCTCTGCAAAAATCCCAGCCTCTATGCATATGTCCTTTAGAGTCTAGACCAGCATCCCGAAATCGCTTTCCTAGGATGGCTAAGGCATTATGGTATGGTATAACCGGCACGGTGGTGTAGTGGTTAACACTGTCGCCTCACAGCAAGAAGGTCCAGGGTTTGATTCCCGCTTGGGGACCAGGTTTCCGCAATGCCAGTTACCCAGGTGGGGTATCTCCCAGGCCTTTCTGTGTGGAGTTTGCATGTTCTCCCCGTGCTCGCAAGGGTTCCCCCCCCCCCGATAAGATAAACCCAATAGAAAAACATGCACAACAACAGATCGCTAACGCTGTGGCGTCCTTGACGAAGACGGGCAGGAGCACTTGGATTGGTCCCTGTGCCGCGGCTCACGTCAACGCCCTATCTGCTCCAGGCTTCCCATGGGAGGAAGGACGACGGGATGGGTCAAGTGCAGAGACTCAATCGCATTAGGCGACACAAGAAAATTGCATGTGTGTGTTCCTGTGTGTGTGCCGCCCATCGCATGTGTGTGTCGTTTGCATGCCAAATAAAGACTTCCTAAATCCTGCATTATTATCAGTGATGCTACAGATTACTTGTAAAAATTATCTGATTACTGACTACTCCTTTAAAAAGTAATATAGTTACTTTACGGATTACTTGATTATCAAAGTAACTTAGTTACTTTGAAAGTAACTAGGTTATGAAGTCGTCGTCGTCGTCGTCCCTGCTGCTGCCACAACATAAGAATGACAACATTTTTTTTTTTTTTTAAATAATGCTTTATTGAAAGTGCATGTCATAAATCATGATTGGCTGCTCAGACAGGTCATCATGAGACGTCATCAGCCATCAAGTCGCGTGTAACATGAATCTCTCTCTCACTCTCACCCTCACTCTCACTCTCTCACTCTCTCTCAAGTAGCCAAATTACACTATAAAACGAACTGGATAGTTGATTTAACTTCATGCTGAAGCCATTCTAAAATCAGCTATAAACATAAACATGTGTGTGTGGCTGTGTGTGTGCGTGCGTGCGCCAGCGCGAGCGCACGTCCCATCTCCGGTCTAGCTGACTGTACCCCTGGCTCTCTTATCATCAGCATTATGAGATAAATAGTAAATAAATAAATATGAGATAAATAGTAACGCACAGCCACTTGGAAAAGTAACTGTAATCAGATTACTGGCTTGTAAAAAGTAACAAGTTAGATTACTATTTACTGAAAAAAGTAATCAGATTAGAGTAACTAGTTACTGGCATCACTGATTATTATGGTATGGAATGTCCCCATATATCGAAAATAGCACTATTCCTGATAACAATATCACACGTGAAAAAGGGGGGGAAAGAAAGGAGAATATTCTTACCCTTTGTTTACTTTGGCCCCCAGCTGACATTATCTCTCCTCGACCAAATCCACTGACTTCCTTTCAATGCTTCTTCCGATATCTCCCGTACAGCCTTTCACAAACTCTGCCCACTTCTACCGGTCATATCCTAGCTTCCATCCTCACCGTTCGCTGTTTCTGCTGCCAAATTATGCATATCTAAGCTTTTTTCTTTCATAAGCCTCCTCCACTGAATCCTCCCAGGGCACCGTCAATTCTATGAAATAAACTATTCGCAGACTAGCCGACCATAACACTGGCCTCAAGTTAGTGATTAGTGAAGTATTTTTCATGGAACAACAAGTTTTCGTCCCAAAACCTGCATCTCCCAATCATTAGCTCATTTCCGCCGGCCTGACTCATGCCTGTCTGTTGAATAGCTGTATTCTCAAACCTCTTACATCCTGAATCACCTGGACTCTCCTGCTGTCAAGCTTGTTATCCTATATGTAGCCTACAGTCTGTTTTTTTGTATTTTTTTAAAGATTTTATGTATCTTCTTTTTTTTTGTCAACGCAGGACCTTTCGGCCACGCAGGACCGACAGCGGCCACGCAGGACCGATAGAGGAGAGAGGGTGAAACGGGAGGAGAAGAGGGGAAGACATGTGGTGTGCTACCCTAGCGCCCCCTACAGTCTGTTTAATTCTCCATGGATCACTGCTGTTGTGAGCAGTGTTGTTGTAGTACTTGAGTCCAGGACTCGGACTTGAGTCAGAGTCCTGGACTGATTTTCAGGACTTGTGACTCGACTTGGACTTGGACTCGAGCATTGACTGCATTCGGACTCGGAAGGTGCAGGTGAGGACTTGTTAATTATACTGTTTTTTTTGTAATAGGCCCTAATCATTTGGCATAAGATACTGATGGCTAGTGCATTTGTTTGGCTATTGTGTCACAAAGTAAATAAACTCCCTTTGAAATGGTGACCGCTGTGTCATTTATGTTTAATGTAGACCTTTTTTTATTTGTATGTCAGCTCTTTGACTGCCAGAGTGGAGTGGACTCGACCTTGATGACTTGGACTCGGACTCGGACTCTAGGGTAATGGGGACTCGACTCGGACTCGACCCTGGCTCTTCTTTGATGACTCGAACTTGGACTTGGACTCGGACACTGGGGACTCGAGACTCTTGAGATTTAATTATTCAACTGCAACACTGGTTGTGAGATGTATTCCCTCTCCTTACCCACATAGTGTTAACCATATTTGACATGGTTGATTGCTTGTCTTGTCTGAACTATTGGCCTACGCTGCCTCATAACAAAACAGTAAGGGGAGCTTGTCAAAAACTAGAATGAAACCATTTGCTCACAGAACATAATTATTATGGGATTATAATAGCCTATAGTACAATGGAGCGCTTCATGATATGCCAGTCAATAGCACACTGCCTCTTTGTGGAAAGTAACTATATTTCTTCAATTCCCTTAAGGTTAAGGACATTTTTAGGTATAGTAATTTTAGCCTACTTGAGTGTTTCCCTTGGGAACTTCATATAATTCACCCTGATATACTCCACACTACAGCATTTATCTACTGTAGCACCTGCAGTAAGAGAAACGTTGACATTAAAATATATATATATTCAACACAGCTGACAGGCTTTTCATTACTAGTTACGCTGCTTACTATAGTTACGCTGCTAGCCAGTAATAGTCATAGTTACTGTCTCTATTGTATATAATACAACTCTGTACATACATCTGATTAGCACTACACTCAGTAGTATAATTTATATCATTTGTATAATTTGTACCCAGTTTAACCACCTGTACATTGTATATTGCTGTTGCACTTTACTGTTACATTTGCACTCTGGTTACATTTTACATTTCTCTGGTTTGAATCTAATCTAATCTAATCTAATCTAATTTTAACATAACCTGTAACATAACATTTCTGGTTTTAGCCTATGCATTGAGAACTACATGTTTCCATGCACTGAAATATGAAAATGTATTGTTTTTTAAGTAAATATTTATTATTTACTTTTGTGTAGCAGAGTAGCCCTTCCAGAACCCTATAGTAAGACTAATATCTTCATTGATCAGGAGGTATTCCCATTTGGCTGACCGGTAGATGTTTGGTTTTCCATGCAGGGGACCGAGGTTAGACTCCAGACAGGTTACGTTTGCATTTTGATTTGATTTACTTTTTTATTATTATTACTAATTAATTTATTTCATGTTTTTAATCTGTTCATGTTTTAATACTCAGGTTTTGATCCTTTGATATTTTTCCTTTGATCCCTGTTCTATACACTCAGCTGGAGCTCCCTAGGTCTCCCTGGCTCATCTGCCTACGTTGGAATTGCAATGACGATCGAACCTCACCAGGTGGCAGTATCGCCTACCTTTTGAACTGGGAACTGGGGATATCACTTGTCTTGTGATCCACTCCGGCTGTTTCCGCCTAGGAGTGGATCACAACAGCAATCGGTGGAATAGTTGGTGCCTCAGAGCTATTATTTCCCGTATGGTAGCCATGCCCAATATACACGAGTAATTGCGATCGCCATGGGATCGACTGGGATTTATTCATTTTGGAGTACTTTCTGACTGAGGTAAGGTCTATCTTAGGTAACCTGCTGGTATTTTTTTTATGTAAAACATGCTTCTGCACCGATCACAGTGTTGTAGTTTACCGGACGTAAAACGTGCTTTTGGTAACGATAACAGTTTTGAGTTAAAACGACCCTTGCACCATCTATATATTATATATCTATGTTTCCAGCCTTCCCCAACGCGTCTATGCTTTTACCAAACGGTTCGTGTTTCCACGTTCCCGTTTTGCGCTCTGATTGGCCACGCACGTTTCTGGTCATGTGACATGTGCGCCCAATCGCATGACAAGCTGTGTCTTAGCCCATTTCCGCGCCGAACAGCCTGCAAACGACCTAACGCCTAGTTTATCACTGGTTAAGCTTAGGCGACTCTTTCGCAGTTGGTTAAGGTTAGAGTTTGGAATCCGGGCAGGCGTTCTATCGCCCTGCTCTAAGACAAACTCTAACCTTAACCAACTTCGAAAGAGCGCCTAAGCTTAACCGTCCAAAGAACTTGCCGTCACACGGTTGGGCGCACATGTCACATGACCAGAAACGGACCAGAAACGTCAGTGGCCAATCAGATTCGCAAAACGCACGAACCATTTGGTAAAAGTAATGAGGCTTCCCCAACCCATGTTTACCACCACCCCCTCCTCCTCCTCCTAACTACCCCCCCCCCCCCCCTCCCTCCTTGACTCCTCCAATCCAATCATCCCTCTCACCTGGACACAACCCTCTTCTCTGAGATCAGTGTTTCACTGGATTGTAGGAGCTCTTCTGGTGACACAACAGGCCATTGTCCTCGTTGAGTCATCCATCTATAACTCTGATTTACTTGTACCTGTTTGGGTATAATACACCTGTGTTTAACCAAGTCTATATTTGACTAAGTACATTCATTGATCCGGGGGTATTCCTCCACACCTTGCACAAGATAATACAGCCTGTAACTGTATCGCACGTTATGTAACAGCAACCCATCATCTCCACACTCATTGCACACACATATCCACATGCACACACTCACTTTTAAACAAACACTCGCGTTATTAACACTCACTTTAGACCCTTTAACACTACATTATATTTATCTATTTATTAAAGAGATTTGCACTACATTCATACCTCATTTGCATTTGCACCTCACCTTAAGTTAAAGTTTTGTACCTCATTGTCTGCATTTGTACCTCACTGTTTACTCATTTTTACTCACTGTACTTATATTGTATATTATATTGTATATTCCTCTTTTACTTACTTTTTTACTGTATGAAGCACACTCTCATGGGCTCATACAGAACCAAGCATTTCACTGTAAAGTACATGTATTTTATTGTGACAAATAATAAACAAACTTGAACTTGAAACCTTGGGACTCACCTGGACTCACACAATATGGGAATGAATGAATGAATGAATGAATGAATGAATGAATGAATGAATGAATGAATGAATGAATGAATGAATGAATGAATGAATGAATGAATGAATATTCTCTTCTCTCTCCAGTAACTGCCATGCACTATATATGGAATCTGTAAGAGTAGCCTAATCTTTTAAGATGTGATTTCATGTGATTTCGACTGTCAAGATTGTGTTGTTGTCATGATTCTGAAAAAAACGAATGAAAAAAAAATAAAAACCACATGTGGTATGTTTTGAATGTGCAGAAACAATACAGGAGAATAAATATTTGAAAGCGATACAGAACGCCTGAGAGCCTTACTGCATTATATTCCATTGTATATTTGTGTCAGCGGGTACCTGGATGTTGTCTTTTCCTTTTCGTAAATAAAGACATTTCCACCATGAATTGATGCAGAAAAGGCACAAATTGGTGCAGAAAAGTTCACCAGGAAATTAAGTGTTAGACGCTCAAGATTTCCTTGAGGAGGATCTCCAGACCCCCCAGCTTAAAGTGTGTGTCCCCCCCCCATGTTGAAACCAAACCTACGGCCCTGGTGTAAGAGAGGCTAGAAAGTAGAGCTGACAGTAGTTGTAACATGCCACGTCTTCAAATACAGTTTCACTTTGAATGTTCTGGAATCCCCATACAGTAGCTATAGTCAACGAAAACGATACACTTCCCCAACCCAAGTAGCTGTTTTTGCTGTGTTTTCAACAGACTGGTAACTGCCTACTCTGTGTGTCTTGCATATGGCTCACACCCTCTGTGATTTCCTCGAGATGGCACCATCTGGGGAGTGGGAACTGAGTGTAGACTGAACGTCTACAACAAACCAGTTTGTAATGTTTTTGCTCCTGCATTATTGAGCTTCTCCAAATGACTGCCGACTGTATAATTTATTAACTTTTTAATGACTGTGTGGTTTAGTTATAGATTTTTTTTCTCCCCTATAGCCTATACATTACATATATATGGGAATGATTTCAAGTTCAAGTTTTGTTTTATTTGTCACGTATAAGGTAGGCTACATGTACATTACAGTGAAATGCTTGGTTCTGTATGAGCCCCTTAAGATTGTGCTTTTGATTGATTGATTGAAAACTTTATTAACAGATTGCAGAATGGGTACAATACAGTACAGCTCAATACACACAATTGTTAAGGGGATGCAGACCAGAGAAAGACTTTCGTCTTGTTTACATCAGGGTCCCCCATTTTCAATTCATCATAACATATATGACATACATGACATACAGGTAGACAGTACTGCTACATCTATACATTTATGACATACCAGATTTACAAATATACAGTACTGTTTATGAGTATACAAAAATAGTCTAAAAAGAGAGTATATATACATTTGAGGGGGAAGAAACTGTACATTGGAGGAAGTTGGATAGGTGAGGTGGGGGGGGGGGGCTGTACATTGGAGGTGGTTGGTTGGGGGGGGACTTCATACAGTAAAAACTAAAAAGTAAAAGAATAAAGACCAAACACTATAAATTATACACTATAGAACTAAAGTACAAAGATTTATATTATATCCTGTCCTATCCTTTTCTGCTCTGAGGCTATATCCATAATTCCCCCCTGCAACCATATGCCCAGTGAAAAGCACTTATGTTTATTACTCATGAAAGCCGATTATGACACAGGCCCGGAAGGGGTGTGTGTGTGTGGGGGGGGGGGGGGGGGGGGGGGGGGGGGGGGGGGCGCTGAGACAAACTACTCAAACTACCCCGTCCGATTGGTCGGTTGCTTTTCAGGAAGTGTCAAGCAACCAATCGCATGATTTAGAGGGCGTGTCCGCCGTTGACCGTCCCCCGACCTACCTGTCACCAGTCACCGCGCTGCACTTGTGTCTGTGATGCAGCTGTAGTCAACTTTTTATTATCGGTGCATCATGCAATGAGGAAAATAATAGCCCACTAACTCGCAGAAAGGTATTCTCATCTATTGCATGGAAGAAGTTCCTTGTATATCTTCCTGTACATTTTTTTTTAAATAATGTATATCTTAGTTAGAAATGTATATCTTTGAGTGTGTATTCTTATGACGACCTAAATGTTTATTGTTGTGATCGAGCGATAATTATGTGGTGCTGAATTTCCCTCTGGATTATTAATAAAGTACTTCTATTCTATTCTATTCGCTCTATTCAGCAGGGACTTGACACTGATCTCTACTGTACTGGGAATGACATTTATTGCCAGTAGCAGGATGGACTGGTTCTACCAGCGGTGTTACAAGGAGTCCTACTTTCACTATGTCCTCCGGTCGCTGCTGACCATCGCCTGTTTGGTAAGTTTAGGCTATTTATTAGTAACGTTATTATAGGTATTTATGGAAATTATGCATTTGAGTTTGAGTGGATCTTCTACCGAATACCAGACGCGCGGCTATAATACGCGTCAAGCAACAGGCTATCGCTTTTTTGCAGTAACATCTCCGAATAACATACAATTGTGAATAGCCTGATATTAATTATTATTTCCGTCAAAGTTAAGGAATGTTGTATTAATGTTACTGTTTGCACACCATGCCAGTATATCATGCCGAGCAGAAGCTTGGACGGATTATAAATTGGCCAATGGCCACCGCTGCACTCATTTAGTAGTCAGACGGCGCCAAACAATAAGAGGATAAACAGAAAGCTCTGCTCTAGTCTCTCTCCACACTGCATTCCATATTACATTCAGAGGGTAAAGTGACTGGAATAATAACTCCCCTCTGTCCTTGGACACCGCCCAAACACAAAAACTCAAGTTAAAAAGTTCACCCCACTTTGCCTAAATTCAAGGATGCTATATTATGGTGTGTAGAGTAGACTATTCATCCAGCCAGGTGGATATGGATTGGGTGGCATCTCAGGATCTATGTAGTATAGTAAGCCCAGTGGTGGGAGAGGTACAGTACACAGTTCCTTTACTTAAGTAAAAGTAGAAATACCCAGATAAATGAGTACTCTGGTAAAAAAAATAAAAGTCCTCCATTCAAATAGTGTTTTGATGTCCCTGATGTCCCTTGTCCCCCCCCCCCCTCTCTTCCAGCTCATGGTCCTGTCAGTGTCCATGTACCCCATGCTGAGGTCTCTCGGGGTCCAGATACATTCGGCCTTCACGGGGAGCTATATACCAGGCCACCACTCTGTCCTCCTCATCAACTGCCCCAACGAGCAGGCGGCCAGGGACATTGGCAGGTTAGTGAAGTCAAGGCTAATACAGTACAGTAACAAATGGGGGGGGGCTGTACATTGGAGGTGGTTGGGTGGGTGGGGTGGGGGGGGGGGTTGGGTAGGAGGGGTGGGTGGGGAACACTGTACAACTGTACAAGCAACACTGTACATTGGAATATTGACAAAACCATACTTGGTCATTTACTGTACATTGGAGGGGGTTGGGTTAGGACGGCCAGGGACATTGGCAGGTTAGTGAAGTCAAGTTTGATTGATTGATTGATTGATTGATTGATTGATTGATTGATTGATTGATTGATTGATTGATTGAAAATGTAGGACATTTTCAGGGGCCGGTTTCGAATTGCAGTCTCCCTTAGGTGTTCTTTGAGAGTGGTTTTGAAAGTGGGTAGTGATTCACATTCCTTTTTACGGCTGTGGGTAGGGCGTTCCACATTGATGTGGCATAATTGCTAAACGTGTTTAGTCCCTTGTTTGAGCCGAATCTGGGTTTAACATGATTTGTGGAGCTCCCTCTGGTGTTGTAATCGTGGTATTCACTGACCTTTGGGAAGTATTTTGACATGTACATGGGTACCTTGGTCGTGTAGTGTATCTTGTAGACCAGGCCCATTGCAAGTTGCTGTACTCTGTCGTCTACTAGGGGTGTAACGGTACGCGGATACGTACTGTACCGCCTCAATGTGGTCCTCCGGTACAGTACGCGCTGTGCACCGAGCGATTGCAACGGTATGGTCAACCTTTTTTTGCAGAACTTAAATCCCTCCGGCCCCACGTAATTTATCAACAACACTGCGGTCTGCTGTGAGCATTATAAAACAAACGTGTGTTTAACCGACCGTGAATGAAAGTGTCAATGCTGTTTGTCATTTTAACAGCAGATACTTTCTTAAATGCCATCCTCCCGACAGAGCGGTGTTGACGGGGGAGCTCTGATGGGTTCGCTTGGTGGTGTTATTAGCATTGAACAGCTAACCGAAAGCTAGCGTTAACTAACATTAAAGGTTTAGCCATAACGTTACCTTGGCTAAAGTTGGGGCTATTCATAATCCAGCAATAATGGCTGCAGACCTGCAAGCAAAGTACAGCAAGTTGGCAAAGGAGTATTCCAACGTAAATCACATTTTCACCAGTAACGTTACAGTCTTTCCATCTCCCGGTAGCTCATGCTAGCTAACCTAGCTCACGTTGTCACTGAACCACCTCGCGTACACAATTAATGACATGTTGCGGACAGCCATATCGGTGACAATGTTTAGCTTTTAGTGCCAAATGATAAGAGTCTGAGGCGGAGTCTCAAAAGAGAATGTTGAATATTTATTGTGCAAAAATCACAACAGATCCGACTGCTACTTCAACAGAGCCTTCTGGAAGCAAGTGCAGCAACGAATAATGTCCGTGTGGATCATTGGAGTAGGGTATATCTGCAGTGCTGCGGCCCCATACTCATTGATTAATGATACTAATACAAATCTATACAATCACCTGTTGTTGAATAAATACCATTCATTTCTAGTTATTACTAAAAAAAAAACAGTATATATAAAACAGTAGCTGTATAAAAAAAAAAAATTATAATTTATATAATTTTTTTTCTAAATTTATAAAAAAAAAATTATGTATGCACTGGTATCGCCCCCCCCCCGAACAGTGACTTCAAAACCGAGGTACGTACCGAACCGTGGATTTTGTGTACCGTATCGTCTACTCTAAGCCATCCTAGGTTGTCAAAGTGGGCAGGGGTGAGGTGGGTTCTAGGGGTAAGGTCAAGTAGTAGTCTGACCAGTTTGTTTTGTGATGTTTGTAATTTAGTTTTTAGTACCTTTGAGGTGCTTTGGTACCATGAGGTGCAAGCATAGTCATAGTACCCTTGAATGAGTGCTCCTGCCAGACTGCCAGAGTCTTCAGGGTATTCTTGTTTACCAGAGAGGAGATCCGGTACAAGAATCAAGTTCGTTGGTTGACTTTTTTTTATTACATTGGATGCCATTTTGTCACAGGAAAGATTAGCCTCTAGGTACATCAGCTCTTTGACTGCCAGAGTGGAGTGGACTCAACCTTGATGACTTGGACTTGTCTCGGACTCGGACTAGGGTAATGGAGACTCAACTCGGGCTCTTCTTTGGTGACTCGGACTTGGACTTGGACTCGAACACTGGGGACTCGAGACTCGACTCGGACTCGATATTTAGTGACTCGACTACAACACTGCCACTACATGCCAAGAACACAATTTAGCCCTCCATGGGAATCGCACCGCAAGGTGTACAAGATTGTATCCATTCCGAAACACACTGTAGCATTCTGGAGCATGCGGGCTGTATAGGGAATCTATGTGAGGTTATGAATGATACGATTGTTATGAGGTTGAGTCACTACTAGCCGACGGTGTAACTATCACTAACTCATTATGCGTACATAGTTTCAGCGTTCCACGGCCCCGGATGATTCTGACCGTCTGGAGTCAAGTCTTGGTCAACAGACCATCATCTGTACAATTTCTTTTTTACACTGTTTACTTTTTGCATATATTCAGAGGTAATTATAGTGCTTACACTGGTTAGTTAGTTACTTGAATTTTTTATATTCAGATCCAATTGTATTGCCTATATTTATGTCTATTACCATGCCCATACCTGTACCCCCCTCCCTCCTCCCCCATGCTGCTATGAGCAGTGTTCGAATTATGTGGGGGCCAATGGGGGCTCAGCCCCCATAGATAGAGTCTGAGCCCCCATAGTCAACAATACCTGTGGGGGTCTCTCAACAAATTTATATAAATTTTTTTTTTATATATATATTTTTCAATGTACGAATTAGTATTATTTATGTTACCTAAATAAATTGTTAATAGATAATATTTGTCTTTTCAGTTTTTAAAATAACCGAGTAATTAATGTTGTGGAATAGGCTGCGTTTCACCTCCAAGCCGCTATGTGTCGCCCATGAGCGTGTCTAACGCTACTCCAACCCAGAAGAATAAGCAGCCAGCTTAGCGTTATGTAAACACTCAATGTGTCCTGCAACTGAATGAATGAATGAATGAATGAATGAATGAATGAATGAATGAATGAATGAATGAATGAATGAATGAATAAAAATTGTATTTAACAGATTGCAGAATGGGTACAATACAGTACGGCTCAATACACACAATTGTTAAGGGGATGCAGACCAGAGAAAGACGTTTGTCTTGTTTACATCAGGGTCCCCCATTTTCAATTTATAGTGACATTTATGACATACACAACATATATGACATCATGACATTTATGGCATAGGGACATACATGACATACAGGTAGTACTGTCACATTTGTGACATATTATACGATATGGAAATATACAGTACTGTTACCCATAGATCCTGACAGAGAGTATATCATATGATGGGGAGGAGACTGTCTATTAGGTGGGGGTGGGGGGGTTTGGAAATTTACGGTGGCCAGTTTCGAATTGCAGCCTCCCATAGGTGCTCTTTAAGAGCGGTTTTGAATGTGGGTAGGGATTCACATTCCTTTGCAGCTTTGGGTAGGGCGTTCCACATTCTTGTGGCATAATTGCGAAATGTGTTTAGTCCCTGCGACTCAAGTAAAAAGTAAACAGTACACCACATGCCGCCGAAATAAAATGCTTAACCCGCCACAAGGCTGGACAGCTTTGTCTTTATAAAAAAGCCAAAGACTAGTCAAAGACTTTGACTAATGCTGTTAGCACAGCAGCTAGCAGCGCTACTGGTTGACAGTGCTAGTGAGTGGACCTTTTGGAAAACTAAATACAGCTGGTTATTTGCCAAGGAGGTAAATGGAGGTAAATGCTGCTGTTAAGTGCCATACAACTATTTATTTTCCATTCGATTTTTGATTTATAATATAAACAAATAAATGTTCATTCAAGTTCATAAATTTGGTCTCATTTTTCAAATTAAATTGTTGTATTATTTGATCAGATGCAAAATGCAAATAAGTACATATGGCATTATATATCAGAGGTGAGTAAGAAAATTAACAAATATTGATGGTTAAGAATGAGACTGAATAATGACATCACACAATAGTCTAATGATTAGACTGTTGTGTGATGTGATTGAAAACTGTAACATATTGCAGAATGGGCACAATACAGTACGGCTCAATACACACAATTGTTAAGGGGATGCAGACCAGAGAAAGACTTTCGTCTTGTTTACATCAGGGTCCCCCATTTTCAATTCATAATGACATTTATGACATACACAACATACAGATATACAGATATATATCATGACATTAATGACATACATGATGACATACAGATATACAGTACTGTTACATTTGTGACATACAATATATACAAATATACAGTACTGTTAAACAGAGATCCTAACAGAAAATGTACATTAGGAGGGGGGGTTTGAACATTTACGGGGGCCAGTTTAATTAGTTTTCATTAGTATTAGGCTCTGATCCTAATGAGATATTCTTCTAAATATGATTTCGAAAACGGCCAAAATGTCGAACCCTGGCTATGAGTGTGTCCGTCAGGGTTATGGGTTACTGCCTCATCCCCCCTTTTCCCCCTATTGCCCCCTTCCCCTAGCCCTCTTGATTGTGAAGCGACCTTGGGTTTCCTGAAAGGCGCTATAGAAATTTGATTTATTATTATTATTATTATTATTATTATTATTATTATTATTATGACGTCCGAATTTCCCCAAGGGGATCAATACATAAAGATATTCCTTTATCTTATCTTATCTTAACATATCAAATTCTGCAAATAATGCAGACTCAGAGGGACTGTTATATCTAGTGTGTATAACACTAACTAAGTAAGTCTTCTCTGCAGAGGTGGGGGAAGTACTCAAGTAAAAGTACTGTTACTTTGATTACATTTGACTTTTAAGTAAAAATAAAAGCAAAAAAGGAACTAGTTTAAAAGTTGAGTAACGGTTACTGTGTTGCCTAAGAAGAATGCACTGGTTAAGCATAAATTAAATCATTCACATAATATTATCTATTCCTGGAACCTCCTAGGGACAGTGTAGACACCCCACAAGATTTTTGAAATACATTTCCATCACACAGCAACATGACAAACAACCTGCATTATGGATGTGACATGAAATAAACAGGCCTTTGTGACAGCCAACATACTTCCTGCAAACTAAATGTTTTAATTAAATGTGTGGGGGGGGGGGGGGGGGGGGGTGTTATGAATGACAGGTAAGTGAGAGTTCCAGTTGTCGAGGAAATGAGACAGAGAATTGTTTACTCTTCAAAACAGGTTTAACTCTTTATTTCAAGAGAACAAGAGTAATTAATAAAGATAGAGAGAGTTGGGTCAGCACTTGTCCAAGCGGTCCTGCCTGTAGTATCAAGTGAAGCTCTAGCAAATGACAAGAGACAGAGCAGACATTATAAGGGCACATACCAAACATTCCAACGTGTCAATTAGTGACAGCCAGTGACAGCACCCAGGTGTGACAGACAATTAGTGCGAGACAGCAAATCAGCAGTGACATACAAAGTGTAACCCAAACAACAGGAAGTAAACCAGACAGACAGTAGGATATTATCCTAAGGAGGATAGGACCCAGAAAGTTACAGGGGGGGGGGGGGATATGCTGTCTGTCAGATTAAGGAGGCTTGGTATAAAAACTATAATTATAAAAAGGTTTATATTTTCATTTGAATGCCGGCTGTCGGGAGATGAAATAATATGAAATATATTAAATGATATATTAAATGTTTTTGTATTCAAGTTGTTTTACTGGGAGCTTGTTGCATCTGGCGAGAGCTTGTATGGAACACGCAAGCATTGAAATTGGTGCTGCACCAGTTCAGTGTCGCTATGTGTTTTAGTTATTTTTTTCCTAATATGGTCGTGAAATTGGTATTTGAAATTGGCACAGGTGGTTGTTGTGCGGGAGGTGAAGATGGAGTCCAGGGAGAGAAGGTCACAACCTATGATTCTGGAGGCCTTATTGATGATGCGCTGAAGTTTGTGAATGGAGTGTTTCTGTGCAGAACCGTACCAGACTGTGATTGATGCGGTGAGTACGCTTTGGATGATGGCAGTATAGAATCGGACCAGCAGGTGGCGTTTGACCCTGCTGTACCTCAGTTGCCTGAGGAAGTACAGACGCTGCTGGGCCTTTTTTGTGATGGAGGTGGTGTTGGTGTCCCATTTTAAGTTATTGTTGATGTGGGTACAGAGGAATTTGAGTGTGTCCGTCAGGGTTATGGATTGGTCAGAGATTGCTAGTGGGAGTTTGGGTGTTTTTTTTAGCAGTCCTGAAACCAATGGCTATTTCTGTGGTTTTGGAGGTGTTGAGCAGGAGGTTGTTGTTGGAGCACCATCTCGCTGCTCTGTCCACCTCTCGCCGGTATGAGGACTCATTGTTTTCTTTGATCAGGCCGAGGATGGTGGTGTCATCTGCATATTTAAAAATCTTGACTGAGCTGTCCAGGGAGATGAGTTGGTTGGTGTGTAGAGGGAGAAGAGCCAGGGGGAGAGGACGCAGCCCTGAGGGGAACCAGTGTCAGGGAGCGGGATGTGAGATTGTTCATCTTGACTGTTTGGGTTCTGTTGCTGAGGAAGTCAAGGATCCAGTAGTTTATGGCCGGGTTGATGTTCATGTCCCGTAGCTTGGAGAATAGTTTATTTGGGGAGATGGTATTAAAGGCTGAGCTGAGCAGGGGTGTGTGCAATGAATGTCATTATCAAACCTTGTATAGAATTGATTGAGTTTATCAGGGAGGTCGGGGTCCTCATCTGCCCTTGGGGGGGGGGGGGGGGGGGGGGAGAGTAGTTTGTAATTAGCTGGAGATTCTTCCAGACTGCTCTGGAGTTATTGTCAGTGAATCGATTTTCCAGTTTTGTTGAGCGGTTTGATTTGGCCTCTTCCTGATAGCAGAGCGAAGTTCATATTTGGCGGATTTGTAAGCCTCCTTATCACCACTGAGAAATGGAGAGTTCTTCTTTTTGCAGAGTGCTGCTAAATCCTTATTGTTCAGTTGCTATCGCTATCAGCTCTATCTTTAATCTTTCAAAATGTTCAGTTGCTATCGCTATCAGCTCTATCTTTAATCTTTCAAAATGTTCAGTTGCTATCGCTATCAGCTCTATCTTTAATCTTTCAAAATGTTCAGTTGCTATCGCTATCAGCTCTATCTTTAATCTTTCAAAATGTTCAGCTGCTAACGCTATCAGCTCTATCTTAAATCTTTCAAAATGTTCAGCTGCTAACGCTATCAGCTCTATCTTAAATCTTTCAAAATGTTCAGTTGCTATTGCATGCACTCATCTGTGTTTCACTACACACATGAGTGCATGCTTACCAACTGTCCGTCTGCAACACTACTATCACCGACATCTAAGAAGGGAGATCCCCCCTTGAATGGCCCTTCTAAGGTTTCTCTCCTCCACACTGCCTGTGGAGCTTTTTTCCCTACTGTTAGGTTTTAGTGAGTTTTTCCTTACCTTCACGTGGGGTATGTCTGGGAGTGTTTGCATTCATTCATTTATTTGCATTTATTTTAAATTTGTTGGACCTTATGGTGTTCTTGTTTTATTCTTGACTTATTGTTATGTTTCTTCTTGACTTGTTTAAAGAAGACGTGTCCGGCCCATGGGGACATTA
This sequence comes from Notolepis coatsorum, assembly GCF_963971535.1. Taxonomy (NCBI): domain Eukaryota; kingdom Metazoa; phylum Chordata; class Actinopteri; order Aulopiformes; family Paralepididae; genus Notolepis; species Notolepis coatsorum. The sequence goes on from NC_140175.1 coordinate 18,021,816, forward strand.
ACGTGTGTTGTCGGGCCTTACAAATAAATTTGATTTGATTTGATTTGATTTATTGAACCATGGTTGACTGTTGCCGAATGACCTCACGATTTTAGTGGGTATGCACAACTCCACGCAGAACCGGATGTACAGTATGACATCACCGTTGTTGTGTATTCGCTGAGGGAGCTACACGTGGATTTGAAAGTGTCCCATGGAGTACTATCCAAACAGCCTCTCAGGGCTTCGACTGTGTCGGGGGTCCAGCTTTCCCGATTTAACAGTTTTAAGTTTTTGTCTGTACGTTTGGATGAGGAGCAGCATAGCATGGTCATAATTTTCCCAGTGGAGTTCTCGGGAATGCACGGTAAGCGGATTTGATTGTGCTGTAACAATAATCCAGGGTGTTAGCTGCTCCTCTGGTGGGGCATGATACTTGTTGCTTGTAGTTGGGAAGCTCGTGTGAGAGGTTTGTGTGATTGAAATCACCCAGCAGGGCGGTTATGGGAGAGTCGGGATGTAGCCTTTCAGTAGTGGAGGTGTGGCGAGCTAGCTCACAGACGGCGTTGCTGCTAGCGTTAAGACACCGGTAAGCACAATCAATGCAAAATTCTCTTGGGAGATAGAATGGTCTGCAGTAGGGATGCACCGATCCGACTTTTTCAGTCCCGATACCGATACCTGGGTTTGGGTATCGGCCAATACCGATACCGATCTGATACCCATTGTCCAATTTAATAAAAAATGGAATCCACGTTTATTTTTTTATTATATATTAAAATATATTTTGTTTTTAAGAATTGTAAAGGATCACAAGTGTGTTTTTGATTTGTTGTAAACAAAGACGGAAAATAAACTTCATTCATTCAATTGTATGCCTCTGTATGCAACTGTATGCAACTGTATGCAACTGTATGCCTCACTGTCACTGTGTGGAAGAGACTGGGATCATTATTTTGTGCAAGGCACCATCAGGCTTGACTTAAAACATTACTTTCCTAACTTAGTGAAACTAAATGTAACAAATTAACACAGATATAAATGTACTGAATGGTTATTTCCTATTTTATTTATTATTACAAATATATAATAATAATAATAATAATAATAATAATAATAATAATAATAATAATAATAATAATAATAATAATAATAATAATAATAATAATAATAATAATAATAATAATAATAATAATAATAATAATAATAATAATAATAATAATAATAATAATATCCAATATATATATTTTTTACCGATACCCGATCCAGCTATTTTACTGATATCGGTGGCCGATACCCAGTGGCGGCTGGTGGGTACTTCGCCACTAGGGGCGCTATACCAAACATTTTGCAAAATGCAAACATGTACAGTACCACGCAACACTCATGGCAAGACGTGAGCGATTCGACTCACGCTCACGGCAATGAATCGGCTCTTATGAACGAGTCGCTCAGCTGTTACTACAACAACACACAACCAGTCAAATAAAGTATAGTCTAGACTCTAATTCACAACTTGAAACACAATATATAAATAGAAAAGTTAGAAACAAAACTCGCCCGTCTACAAACACAGGCAGATCTCTCCCTCTCTCCTTCTCTCTCTCACACACAGCGCGACGTGGAATCGATTCGTTACACAATCAGACCTATTATATACCAAGAATAACTTCAGTATGAGTACAGGGCTGTACACATATTTTGCATATTGTTAAACGAGCCAAGGCTAGCTATTAAACTATCGATATGAATCGAAAATCTGGGACCCTGATGTAAACAAGACAAACGTCTTTCTCTGGTCTGCATCCCCTTAACAATTGTGTGTATTGAGCCGTACTGTATTGTACCCATTCTGCAATCTGTTAATAAAGTTCTCATTCATTCATTCATTCAAACATAGACGATATTGAACAAGCCATAATCCACGTATTTTCAATCCGAGAGAGCTGCAGTAGTTAAATCAATGAGCCATCGATAAATAAACAATCAGCAATGTCTCGCTTCATGAATGGCCAGCAGTAGTACTGCTCCTAAAAAAAAACGATTTACAAACGTTAACGTTAAGCAGAGAGAGAGAGAGAGAGAGAGAGAGAGAGAGAGAGAGAGAGAGAGAGAGAGAGAGAGAGATTTCTTCAACCTCGAACCTAAATTCCTTAGCAACCCGTGTTACCAAGTAAACAAATCACGGAACGATAGCCTAGTACTACTAACGTTAGCTCCCAGAATGATAGCCAGTTAGCCCGCACCAGCCTAGTACTACTAACGTTAGCTGCCAGAACGATAGCCAGTTAGCCCGCACCAGCCTAGTACTACTAACGTTAGCTGCCAGAACGATAGCCAGTTAGCCCGCACCAGCCTAGTACTACTAACGTTAGCTGCCAGAACGATAGCCAGTTAGCCCGCACCAGCCTAGTACTACTAACGTTAGAGAGAGAGAGAGAGAGACTCACTGTTTAGTTGAAACGTCCAGGGCAGGAGAGCTTGATAAACGTGTATAATCCGCCATATAGCTTGTTAGCCAAGTGTTAGCTCAGCTGAGCTCGTCGACGTTAGCACAACACTCAACAAGTACATTCCTTTGTCCATTTCCGCTCGAACAGACTGCAAACTACCTGGCGTTCTATCGCCATGCTCTAAGACAAACTCTAACCGTAACCAACTTTGAAAGAGTGCCTAAGCTTAACAGTCTAAAGAACTTGCAGTCACGGCACGGCACGCTCTAAGACAAACAACAGTCCTAGACCAACCTAGGAACCAAGCTAGAAACTAGAATTGGAACATTAGAAATTGGATTCGGCCAATCAGAGATCGTCTCTGTGAAATTCTGCCATGGAAAAAAATACTGGCGTCGGCCAATCAGAGAGCGTCTCCGCGAAATGCGGCTATGGAAATTCTCACGGAAGTTCACGCTGCTTTCTAGACCGCTTCAAATCGCGCTCGGATTCCAACATAATAGTCATATTTCAACGCACAACGCCGTATGCACTGATTGGCTGTGACGGAGACAGCGATCAAACTGTGACGCGCACTCAGAGCGCTATCGCGTATAGCCCTGGCCGAGAAATACAAAAAAAAAAAAAAAACGTGATGTCACTTCCTGCTCTGGAAAACGATGTTTTTTTAATTTAGATAATAACGTTATATTGTGCATTGGAAATACAAACATACTTAAAATGAGTAAATATTATTAATTTTAAACATGTTTATATTATTTATAGAGGTGGACATAGATTAATTTTTTTAATCTAGATTAATCTATCTGCAATCCTGGATTTAATCTAGATTAATCTAGATTAAAATGGCTAAAAAAAAAAAACTGCCGAAGGCATTCAAAATATGTGTGTTCTACCCAAATAATGACCAGAAGTAAGTCCTTACTTTTTCTTTCCTCCTTATGTTTCTCAGGCCAGGTGGCCCATTACACCATGAGCCCATCTCCCGTTTCCAAAATGCATTACAGACTGTTTGAAAAAGCTGTTTTGCTATGATAATTGGTAATGAAATATCAAAATAATGTTCAATAAGATGTACTTGTGTTTAATAAGTTGTTTTATTCAGAAGTTAACACAAATACATAATATTACCAGTACAGTACAGTATCTAGCACACTCTCAGGAGCAAAACAGAAAGAATCATTTCAAACTTGAACTATGTGACATGGCTTGAATCAACTGCTCCAGTGGAGTTGCTCAGTGGCCAATGGTGTCAACTGTGGTTGTACTGGGCAGCTCCCAGGTGTGAATGGAAAAGAACATCTGTGCTCAGCGAACCTACCCTGGGTAAATAAAGGTAGAAAAAAAATGAAAAAAAAAAAAAAAACATTTTTTTTTTTTTTTTTTTTTGATTAATGCGTTAATTATATTATCGCGCGATACTAGGAGTTAGCGGCCCAGCTCTAATTATTTATAGGGCTATAAAACACAAAAACGAAAAAGTTTTATTGTCTTCTTCTCTGATTTAACAGCAGCTGGCCAGCAGGTGGGTCGGCGCCCTAGCGCCCCTAGTGGTAGAGCCGCCACTGCCGATACCGATACCAATATCGGATCGGTGCATCCCTAGTCTGCAGGATATAGTTAGGTATTCCAGATCAGAGGAACATGATTGGCGAATTACAGTGAAGTTAGTGCACCAACAGTGATTTATCATGAAACATACTCCGCCGCCCGTTTTAGCGTACCTGTCACACCGGTGGATGGAGTAGCCAAGTGGGGTTACAGCTGCATCATGGAACGTTGGTGTTGAGCCAGGTTTCAGTAAAACGTTATTCCTTCTTCTGGATCAGGAGTAGAAGTTCTTCCATTTTGTTCGGGAGAGATTGGACATTTGCTAGGAGGATAGCCGGTAGTGGGGGCCGGTAGGGCCGTCTACTGAATGTGGAGAAAACCCGAGCTCGCCTGCCACTGTTTCGGGGTACCTGTTTGCGTGGATAGCAGGAGTTCAAAACTTTTAATCCCTATCTGATTGGATCAGATTTGGATTTTGGGTAGTTCAAAACCAAAAAACAGGATTAGGATCACTTTGATATCCGATCTGATCAGGAAATCAAATCCAAGCTTTAATCTGGATCAAATCTTCAAAACGGGTAAGTTAGTTCAAACAGTCAACACAGGATTGGGATCAGTTTGATCCCAAAAAACTGGATTATCTTGATCCCACCAGAAGGGTGGATTTCCAGTGGATTTCCAGTGGATTACCAGAGCAAAATGTACTATACAATTTATAAAAAAAATACTTTAAAAATCTGATCGGATCAGATAGGGATTTAAAGTTTTGAATTCTTGGGCCCTGGTGACCAGGCAGTCTACAATTCCTCTGGGATATCGGGATGAGGATCTGACGATCCACGTAATCCTTCTCGGATGGAAAGTAGTTCTTCACGAGTGTATGTGTTCAAACACAACATTTTGTGTACGAATAGCACAGACAAGAGAGACAGACACATAAACAGAGCTAGCGGGCCGCCATCTTCAGCGTAGATTATCTCGATCTCGATGATACTCGAACTATTACTAACAGCTAATGCTAGCGGACCAGGCTAGCGTATTTCCGGGAACAAAAGCATTCATTCTGAACATACATTACACTGATGCTTGAAACGTGTGAGCTTTCTTAGTGAAACAATATGGCAAACATACAAAACGTTGCTAACATCATGTAACGTCTCCGGTCTCTCTTTCTTCATCTTTCTTTTCTGTTCTCTCGGCTGTTAACAGACTGTTATGCTACCTAGCTAGCTAGCGAGCTGTACCCAGCATGCCGTTCAGCAGTGTAACAGTTAATAGGGTCCCCTCTCAATACACAAGGGAAAATATATTTTTTGAGACAAAGTGATATTCGCATAAACTATTTGATTTAAAAAATATAATTTAACGACTATTCAAATATAAAATGATGCCCATCCCTAGTTGATGCTGTGCTAGCTGTTCCTAGCACTATTTGGGCAGCTTTACACAATTTCTGTGAGTCTATGGAAGACATCTGTAAGGTTTATTTAAAAAAAAAAATCATTGTTTTATATTTCTAATGGAGTACTCAAAAGCATCATTTTCCAGCCTCAAGATTTCAGCCTGTTATTGGCTGGGCTCCGCCCATAAGCACTTTCAGTGACAGTCATCCACACAGTCTGCGAGTGGCAGACAGAGAGAGAGAGAGAGAGAGAGAGAGAGAGAGAGAGAGAGAGAGAGAGAGAGAGAGAGAGAGAGACAGCTGCATGCGAGATACGCAGGTCCCCTTCTCTTTCTCTCTCTCCCGTTTGAGGAAGTCTTCCACTGTGCCGCGCGCTATAGACGGGGCGTTAGAAGTTATGCTCCCGAATCGAGAGAGAGAGAGAGATAGAGAGGGGGAGAGAGAGAGACAGACCGAGAGACGACAGCGTGACGCGCATGTGTGTATGTGTGCTCTTTCGCGAGGGTCTATCTGATTATCCCTCTCTCTCGCTCACTCTCTGTCAAACCCTGTTTGGTGCGCTACAACCACAGAGCCAATCGGATCACTATCCGCTCCATCCTCGCCATGTGACGTCACCATGCGAGTCAAATCAGAATGACCTGATTTTTTCGACCAGGAAATGAATGACCTGGATGACGGCAATCCGCCAATATGGTATTTAGAGACACAAACACATTGATACTAACTCCTATTACTATAATACAATGCTAGACACTGAAAAAAGACATTTATAATGCATGTCACCTTTAAGTCTTAAATCTTGGAGCTGGCCCAGTGGTCGAGAGGACTGTTGTGATCTCCTCAGAAATCAACCATAAATGTTACTGCAAACTTTGCAAATGTGGCTCAGACATTTGCTTTTACATGTCTCTCTCTTGTCTTAATGAAGATGTTTCCTTTCTGTAATATCTCTATTTTTATATACGGTATATACATACACGACATATATCCTCTTAAGAAATAGTTTATTAAGGATAGAGTAACACCCTGGTTTTCTCAGAAACTGTCAACTTTGTTTAAAGACAGAAATGCTGCAAGGTCTCGTGCCAGGAGTTCAGGAGACCCTCAACACTGGCTTTAGACAATCCCAAATAAATGTACTGCAGCTGTAAGAAAATGTAAAGTTTTGGAGTGCAGTGAATCTAAATAAAATCAAAACATCCTTTACCTTCATGTATAACTGTGTGATCTCGGATCAGAATGCGACAGTGGCTCAGGAGGTAGAGCGGTCATCTGGTAGGAATCGGAAGGTTGGTCGCCCCCGGCGTCGGTGTGTGTAAACGTGTGAGTGAACGGGTGAGTGCGAGGAACAAAATTGCAAAGCGCTTTGGATAAAAGCGTTATATAAATGCACCATGTACCATTTAGAATGCAATTCTGCGTGGCCTTTAATAGGCATTGTGCAGATGCGGATAATTTATTTGATAGGTATTATAATGGACCCGGTCCTGCTGGTGTTGATTCTGATTGTTTGTGCCCTGCGGGCCTCACTTCACATTTCTCCTTTCAGCCCTTCTCACAGTTAGTTGTATTTTATGCTTTGCAATCCGTTGAGTGTTCTACAGGTGAGGATCATTTAGAGTATTACATTTTTTTTATTAAAACGGCTGCACCAGTTATCACTGAGCTGTTAACATATATATTTAATATTTCCATTACATCAGGTACATTTCCTCTAGTTTGGAAATCTGCACAAGTAATTCCTTTGCAAAAAGGAGTTGATAGGGACAATTTAGATAATTATTGTTACCTTGCCTAGCTAAAGTCCTGCGAACCCTAGTGAATAATCAACTTAAGTTGTTTCTTTCAAACCACTCATTGTGTTGCCTCTTTATGGATTTGTCAAAAGCCACCTGTTTCTAAAAAAATATATCTAACATTGGTTTGGATGGTAGTGCCTGTGACTGGTTTCAGGATTATCTATCTATCTGTCAGAGAGGACCAACCAACCTTCTCATAAACTCATATGAACTCATACTTGGTGTTAGGCGATCTTCTATTTAATTTAGAAGTTGCCCAAATTGATCCACATTGTTTTCTACCTCAGTAAAGCCTACCAGGCTAACTGTTACCATGTGACGGACGTGGTTATAAATTATCCACGGGCCAATGGGTTGAGTAAATGATTAGATGAAGGTGAGATCATCAGTGACCACTGATGTGTGGTTAATTCCACCTCAAACAGCCACAGGTAGAGGGATGTCAGTGTGTGTGTGAGAAGAGTGTCAGTGAGGTGTAGCTGTGATGTAGGTGTGTGCAGCATGTCTGTCAGGGTATCTGCGAGTATTAAAAAGTCTTGAATTCTCAATTCAAGGCCATAAAAGGTATTACAACTCTTAAATTTAATTTGCACAGGTATAAAAAAAAAAAAAAAAATTGGGGGGGGGGGGGGGGGGATTACACTTTGCTCTAAGTGGTCTTAAAAAGTATGAGTGTGTGTGTGTGTGTGTGTGTGTGTGTGTGTGTGTGTGTGTGTGTGTGTGTGTGTGTGTGTGTGTGTGTGTGTGTGTGTGATGTGATGTGAGTGAGTGAGTGAGTGAGTGAGTGAGTGAGTGAGGTGAGTGAGTGAGTGAGTGAGTGAGTGAGTGAGTGAGTGAGTGGAGTGAGTGAGTGAGTGTGTGAGTGTGAGTGAGTGAGTGAGTGAGTGAGTGAGTGAGTGAGGTGAGTGAGTGAGTGAGTGAGTGAGTGAGTGAGTGAGTGAGTGTGTGAGTGAGTGAGTGAGTGAGTGAGTGATGTGAGTGAGTGAGTGAGTGAGTGAGTGAGTGAGTGAGTGAGTGAGTGAGTGAGTGAGTGAGTGAGTGAGTGAGTGAGTGAGTGAGTGAGTGGGTGGTGTGGGTGGTGAGTGAGTGAGTGAGTGAGTGAGTGAGTGAGTGAGTGAGTGAGTGAGTGAGTGAGGTGAGTGAGTGAGTGAGTGAGTGAGTGAGTGAGTGAGTGAGTGTGAGTGAGTGAGTGAGTGAGTGTCAGTGGTGGGTGTTAGTGAGTGTGGTGTGTTTGTTGCGTGTGTGGCTGTGTGATATCATACAGTGTGTTTGTTAGGGATACCAATTTCGTGTTACTAGTTTCCATGCATCGGATTTCTCTCCCAATTGGCTCTGTGTGTGTGTGTGTGTGTGTGTGTGTGTGTGTGTGTGTGTGTGTGTGTGTGTGTGTGTGTGTGTGTGTGTGTGTGTGTGTGTGTGTGTGTGTGTGTGTGTGCGCGGTGTGTGTGTGTACGCTGTGTGTGCATGCGTGTGTGTGTGTGTGTACGCTGTGTGTGTGTGTGTGTGTGTGTGTACGCTGTGTGTGTGTGTGTGTGTGTGTGTGTGTGTGTGTGTGTGTGTGTGTGTGTGTGTGTGTTGTGTGTGTGTGTGTGAGTAGAGTGTCCATGTGTGTGTGTGTGTGTGTGTGTGTGTGTGTGTGTGGGTGTGTGTGTGTGTGTGTGTGTGCGTGTGTGTGTGTGTGTGCACACTGTGCGTGTGTGCGTGCGTGCACGCTCTGGTAGGAGGAAACTAAATATCCAATCACTGCTCAGATGTTGGGGCGACAACAACACGTTCACACAGCCCTGGAACATGGCGAGCGGAGTGGAGAGGCGGCAGATTGAGGACGCACCACCTTCTGACAAGTCTGGTGGACGAGCATCTGCAAGCTTCACACGTATCGCCTGCGTGGATGGAAACGGTTCCAATATGAGCAGAACATCTGCACCCTCAGCACCCAAGAACACCGTCAGTGGGGAAAATACTTGCTGATTCCTTCCAACAAGCCCATCCTACTATAGTTCAACAAAGTTTAGTTCATTGCAAATTATTTGCAGCCCCCGGTCGTCTGGTAATCAGAAGCTTGTGTGGATGTGTGTGTGTGTGTGTGAGTAGAGTGTCCGTGAGGTGTGTATTTATTAGGGATGTCCGATATTATCGGCCTACCGATATTATCGACCGGATTATCGGTATTAAAATGTGATATCGGAAAATATCTTTTTTTTTTTTTTTTTTTTTTTTAACATTTCTATAACCTTTATATACCCAGGCAAGCAATTAGAACAAATTCTGATTTTATTTATTGTCAAAAGTATGCATAATGTTGTGTTAATTCCACAACAAGAGATATGTCGCCTTAGGTCTGCAGATGCCAACCTCCTAACACCTCCCACGACCAGGCTCCGGACCTGGGGCGACAGGGCCTTCGCTGCTGCTGCCCCCTCCCTCTGGAATGCCCTCCCCAGCCATATCCGTGATGCAAACACCCTGACATCTTTTAAATCAGCCCTCAAAACTCACCTTTTCAATCTTGCTTTTGACCTCTAATTCTGTCGGTGTTATTTTATTTTTGTCATGTATTATTTTTGTTCTGTTTTTTGTTTTGCCATAGTTTGTCTCTCCTGCCCATGTAAAGCGTATTTGAGCACCTGGAAAAGCGCTATATAAAATAGATGTATTATTATTATTATTATTATTATATGTAATGTTAATTACCTGAAATTATTCCATTTTTGGGGGGGAAACCCTGCATATATCGGTATCGGTTGATATCGGTATCAGAAATTAAGAGTTGGACAATATCGGTATATCGGTATCGGTAAAAAAGCCAATATCGAGCATCCCTAGTATTTATTATACTTTATACTTATAGCACATGCATGAGTCTGGTCTCTTTTGAAAGGACACATTCTGATCTTTCTTCCACAACAAAGAAGAATCACTCTGAGTGCTAATGAAATAGAGTTTCTCGTTGCGATCAGCCCCCGCATGGGATAGCGTTGGCTCCAGAATTTCATTGGCTACAGAGGTGGTCAATCATTTTCGCCATCAGAGGTGACTGGTCCGTTCAGGACCCGGCCTAACCGGACGACGTGGTCACTTGTCCAAATTGGCTTGTCAAAATACGCTCGTCGGATGTTTCGTCTTGTAAATCGAGACTGGAAGTACGCAATAGGTCGAGTATAGGGTGACGATTGAAAGGCGGCAAATTCAACTTACCAACAATGTATTGGTTGATCGGGCAAAAACCCAGTCAGTGGAGCCGGCAGACGATGGCAAAGTGCCGCGTAGTGGTTAAGTGCCCTTTTTGTAGTTTGAGCCTGAAATTGTCTGTGCACGCCTCCTGGGTATGTTTGTGTACAGACTTGTGATGTCATCCCCAGGAAGGTCAGAGAAGGACGCCGTCTTGTTAACTAATTATTGAAATATATTATCAGTAGAATCCTTAATACAGGCTGGCAACGTCTGGACAAAAGGTTTAATGAAGAAATCAACACTTTCTGATGAAGGAGTTATTAGCGGGTTTGTTTGTGCGATTACAGGGCGGTCAGGGGGATTAATCAATGACTTGTGTATTTTAGGTGTGTGTGTAGAAAACAGGTCTAATTGGATGTTGACAAAACAAAAAAAATCTCATTCTGCTTGTATAATCCAACCCCTTTCCCTCCAAAAAAGTATGGATTTCTTTCTGGAATGAGATCGTGGGGTCGGTGTTAAGTTTCTGATAAAAATCAGCTGTTCTTTAGATTCAGTAAGCTGACTCGAGCTGCTTTTCTTACGATCCTATCTTGCCCCTATGTTCAAAACTATGTTCTCACCCGCACCAAACCCTGGCAGCACATCACCCCCATCCACCCTCATCCACCTTCAATGGCTCCCCATCAAATCCTGCATCACCTACAAAAAACCCTCCTGATCACTTACAACAAGTCCCTCCATGCTCTGGCACCTCAGTACCTCACTGACCTCCTCCACCCCCACACTCAGTCACGGTCCCTGCGATCCTCGGACACTGGTCAGCTCTCCATCCAGACTGCAGATTCCAGACTGCGGACCTTTTGGGACAGAGTTTTCAGCGTGGCAGCTCCCACCCTTTTAAAACTCCCCAACTCTGGACTCTTTTAAAAAAAAAAATCCTCAAAACTCGCCTCTTCAACATGGCCTTTGACCCCTAACTTCCTACATTGAATGTTGTGTGTCTGTCTACCATGTTTGTTATTGTTGTTTTTCGCCCTATGTAAAGCGGCCTTGGGTTTTATGAAAGGCACTATACAAAACCAAGTTATTATTATTATTATTATATGGTCCCTCTCCTTACTTATTGAGTGATTCCCCTGTTTATTTTGTTTTACATATTATTGATTATATGTTTGTTGGTGCGGAAGAAGATTCTTAAAACATTGTGATTATCAAGTCTTTAGTGTATTTATTGCCATTGATACGTCTACCTGGACATATCTGGACAGGACTGAATTCGTACCCAGGGCATCTGTCACAAAGAGTAGGGGCTTCCCTGACGTTCCTGGTCAAATTCCCAATCTCTGACATCAAGGCCACCTAATCACTTAATTGGCTGATATCAATCCCTGTCTCCTGAGCCTTTCAGCCATTGTGTAGTGTGATGTGTGCCTGGTGCCAGTGTATGGCAGCCATTGAGCCTGCGTAGCCCAAGGTTGGGTGCTACACAGTGGAGGTGAAGGAGGCAATTTCCACCCTACAGTGTAGCGCTTTGAGTTTGTCTAAAGAAGCGCTGTATACATGCAATGGTCATTCATTCATTCATATCATTTTGAGTTACCTTTGAGTCCTGTGGGCTATTCTTTTGAATGGTGGTTCCTGTGTGTGGGAGTGTGGCTGTGTACCATTATACACTTTGTAGGTCATCAATACTGGTTTGGCCTTTGATGGCCTTTCAAAAATGTTCTTATGTACCCCCAGTCGCTATTGCATGTACATATTTGTGAAGTCCAACACTCCCAGACATACCCCACGCGAAGGTAAGGAAAAACTCACTAACACCTAGAAATAGAATAAAGCACCACAAGGAAGTGTGGAGAAACCTTAGAAGGGCCGTTCAAGGGGGGATCTCCCTTCTTAGATGTCGGTGATAGTAGTGTTGCTATAAAACAGGCGAGACAGTTGGTAAGCAAAAGTAAAACACGAAAAACTTGGTTGGAGATTTGGGGGGTTGGAGGTTTTAAACTCTACAACAGAGGGGGGGGATCTCAAGCTTTAACCCTTTCACGGCGACCGTCGGTTGTGTGATAGTAAAGGGTTAACCTTCTGTCGTGTGGCAGTCAAAGGGTTAACCGGCTGTCGTGTGGCAGTGAAAGGGTTATCCTTATGTGTATTGTCGCAGTGAAAGGGTTAAACCGTTTTGGTAGTGTGGCAGTGAAAGGGTTAAGGACAGTTGGAGTTCATTCCATGAGCTAGAGGGGCATCATAGCAAAATGCCAGATGTACCCTGTTCCGAGCAAACTCAGGGGACCTTAAGGACCAGCCAGTCACTAGAACGGGTTCCATAGGTTCCAAAATACTATTCCAATAAATTATTGGAATAGTATTTTGGAACCTATGGAACCCGTTCTACGGATGTAGATGCACGTGCACAGAAGAATGCCTTCAACTCGACTCGTGTGCTAAAAGTACCCACCTGGCTACTTTGCATAACAATAGCACTGAAGTGTCTCTCGCTGTGTGCTGCCTTGTTCCTCTTTATCTGTGGTCTTTCTACCGTTTGATTTGATTGATTGATTGATTGAAAACTTTATTAACAGATTGCAGAATGGGTACAATACAGTACAGCTCAATACACACAATTGTTAAGGGGATGCAGACCAGAGAAAGACTTTCGTCTTGTTTACATCAGGGTCCCCCATTTTCAATTCATCAGGACATATATGACATACATGACATACAGATAGTCAGTACTGCTACATCTATACATTTATGACATACCAGATTTGCAAATACAGTACTGTTTGTGATACAGAAGGAGTCAAGAAAAGGGAGTATATACATTTGACGTAGAAACTGTACATTGGAGGAGGTTGGGTGGGGGGGGTTGGGTACATTGGGATATTGACAACCATACTGGGTAATTTACATTGGAGGTGGTTGGGGGGGGGGGGGGCACACTGTATAAACAAGTAAAACTGTACATTGAGGGGGGGGGGGAGGAGACACTGTACAAACAAGCAAAATTGTACATTGGACTATTGACAAAACCATACTAGGTAAATGACTGTACATTGGAGGGGGTTGGGTTAGGATATTTACAGGGGCCAGTGTTGAATTGCAGTCTCCCGTAGGTGTCCCTTGAGAGAGGTTTTGAAAGTGGGTAGTGATCCACATTCCTTTACAGCTTTGGGTAGGGCGTTCCACATTGATGTGGCATAATTGCGAAACGTGTTTAGTCCCTTATTTGAGCCGAATCTGGGTTTAACATGATTTGTGGAGCTCCCTCTGGTGTTGTGATCGTGGTATTCACTGACCTTTGGGAAGTATTTTGACATGTACATGGGTACCTTGGTCGTGTAGTGTATCTTGTAGACCAGGCCCATTGCAAGTTGCTGTACTCTGTCGTCTACTCTAAGCCATCCTAGGTTGTCAAAGTGGGCAGGGGTGAGGTGGGTTCTAGGAGTAAGGTCAAGCAGTAGTCTGACCAGTTTGTTTTGAGATGTTTGTAATTTTGTTTTTAGCGCCTTTGAGGTGCTTTGGTACCATGAGGTGCAAGCATAGTCGTAGTACCCCTGAATGAGTGCTCCTGCCAGAGTCTTCAGGGTATTCTTGTTTACCAGAGAGGAGATCCGGTACAAGAATCGAGTTCGTTGGTTGACTTTTTTTATTACATTGGATGCCATTTTGTCACAGGAGAGATTAGCCTCTAGGATGGAACCCAGGTAGGTAATTTCATCTTTCCTTGTGACAATATTGTCACCCACTGTAACTGAGAAGCCGTCGGTCTTGCTGAGTCTGTTATTTGAACCGAAGAGAATGGACTCTGTTTTGCCCATGTGTAATGATAGTTTGTTATCAGCGAGCCATATGCAGATTCTGCCTAGTTCCGAGCTGAGGGTTTTTTCAACCTGTAACTTGTTCTTGTCAGAGACCAGCAGGGCTGAGTCGTCCGCAAACAGGAACAAGTTGCAGTCACAAGCTGACGACATGTCATTTGCATAAATTAGGAACAGTAGCGGTCCTAGTATGCTTCCTTGTGGAACACCACAGCTCACTGTGAGGGGGGGGATAGGGTACCGTTTACCTCCACCATCTGTTCCCTCCCCTCAAGGTAGGATTGCATCCAGCTCACTGATAGACTATCAAAACCAATTGCTTTTAGCTTGTCAATCAGAATGGAGTGATTGACCGTGTCAAAGGCCTTTTGTAGGTCCAGCATGACCATGCCGCAGTTCGTCTACTCTCACTTCTAATAGTTTTTGTTCTTCCTCTCTCTTCTTCCCCCTCTTGTCTCTTTATCCTCGCTGCTTTATCCCTGCTACCTCTTTCAGCTTCTCTATTTCAAGGCAATATTTACAAAAACGAAACTAAAACTAGTCATTTCCTATACAAACATGTTTCCTACTATTTATGCACATGATAATCATGCTTTCGGTACTGTATTGTTTGCACTTTACGGTTACATTTGCACTCTGGTTAGATGACAAACTTATTTTCGCTGTACTGTACCGACAATACATTTGTATTTTAATCTAATCTAATAAGTAAGGCAATTGAAATGTCTTTATATATTGAAGGCTACGTCCTGTGCGCACGCGAGGGAACATTTATGCGCATGCGCGGGAGCACGTGCACGCGCCCACATGCCCGGGAGCGAGCGTGCACGTGACGTCATTAAAAACACAGTGCAACCCCTTGTGAAATCACCACTGCACCACTGCCAATAATGATCTAGTATAAGGAGGTAGCTTACCAATAAGGGCCTTAGAAATGAACAAATACCAGTGTTTGTTGCGCCAGGCTGCAAAGAATCAGGGTGCTGCTTCCTACATCAAGGCTGGGGGCCTCGTTTCAGATCTTCAGAGATCAATGGTGCATTTATATGGCAGCTTTTATCCAAAGCGCTTTACAATTTGTTCCTCACATTTTACCCATCCACTCACACATTCACACACCGACGGCGGAGGCAACCATGCAAGGTGCCAACCTGCTCATCGGGAGCAATTAGGGGCTAAGTGTCTTGCTCAAGGACACGCTGCCCGGGTGGAGCGGGAATCGAACCGGGAGCCTCCGGATTACCAGACGACTGCTCTATAGGGATGCACCGATCCAATATTGGTATCGGTATCGGCCGCCGATATCAGTAAAATAGCTGGATTGGTATCGGTAAAAAAATGAATAAAAATTATAAATAAAATAAGATAACCATTCAGTACATTTATATCTATGTGTTAATTTGTTACATTTAGTTTCACTAAGTTAGGAAAGTAATGTTTTAAGTCAACCTGATGTTGCCTTGCACAAAAGAATGATCCCAGTCTCTTCCACACAGTGACAGTGAGGCATACAGTTTTTAATTATTAAAATAATTATTTTTATTTAAAAATAAGTTTGGGCAAAATAATTGGACAATGGGTATCGGATCAGTATCGGTATCGGCCGATACCCAAACCCAGGTATCGGTATCGGTATCAGGACCGAAAAAGTGGGATCGGTGCATCCCTATGCTCTACCTCCCGAGCCACTTGAGAGCTGCCTCTCAACACACTGGAACGATAGGTTATGACTATAACCAAGTTCTGTTAGTTAGGGGCGATGCTTGGCATCACACTGCACTATCTCGCGTACGTGCACGCGTACTGAATAAACCACAAATGTACCTCTAATACCAGTATTAGTCTGACCACACCCCTCATCAGCTTACCTTCATAAGCAGGTGTGTGGTCACCTGCTCTCCTCCTTCCCAAGCTTTCACCACAAGGTGAGGACAAGGGCTGCAGCGGCCGTCTGATGCCAAGCATCGCCCCTAACTAACAGAACTTGGTTATAGTCATAACCTATCGTTCTGTATCGTTAGTGGCTTAGCTTGGCATCACACTGCACAAGGGAGGCCAAGCGGAGCCACTGGCTGACAAATACACCCCGCTGACAGCCCCCCCACAACCATCAGAACAGGGAGGGCCGAGCCCCCCCGACCCCCCCTAATGGCGGGTAGCCCCCCTATTAGGGACGTCACGGGAGGGCGACGGACCCGACCGTGCGAAGAGGCACTCAAGCAACTCAACGCACAGGGTGAGCAGACCGTGGCTTGACCCCACGACTACACACACGCACAACCCGCATGCCACCCGGGAACGAACGGAGGAACAACCTCGTTACTGCCCCCAGAATCACGGGGTCAAGGGCAAACCCAACCCCGTGGCAAGGCCGTAGCAGCGGAGCACGAAGGAAGACCCAGACCCACCAAAAGGACTGGACTCCCTAGAATGGGGGCCCGGAGAAGTCCATGATGCCAGCATCAAGACCCCACCAGGTGGGCACGTAGTGCCCCGCCCCCCACATCGCCAGCGTATTCGGACAAAGGCCCCTCAGTTACTGCACCTGGTATTCCCAGGCGGAATCCCATCCAAGTACTAACCAGGCCAGAACCTGCTTAGCTTCCGAGATTGGACGAGATCGGGCGTGTTCAGGTTGGTATGGCCGTAAGCCGAGCGGGCCCCGTCCCCCCAATAGTA
This sequence comes from Notolepis coatsorum, assembly GCF_963971535.1. NCBI lineage: Eukaryota > Metazoa > Chordata > Actinopteri > Aulopiformes > Paralepididae > Notolepis > Notolepis coatsorum. Next base: position 18,038,677 of record NC_140175.1, read on the forward strand.
CACCGCCTGGCACACTGACCCTGCAGAACAGGCAGTCAGCATGGCCGTAAGCACACAAAAAAGGTTAACCAACGGAAGCAGGCAGCGCACCGGGGAAAAACCAGGCAACAGGCTGTTAACCCTAGCCTGGAGACTGCGGACGAGACAGGCGCCAGAGGGGACAGCTGAACACAGCCGCCCCGGCGGAAGGAGCGTAAGCTGGCGGTGTTGCATGACCAAGCCTCCATTTAAAAACCCCCACCCAGAGGGGTCGAGGCAGAGAAGGCTGACACGATCGGCAGACGTCATGAACGTGCAGGGGCACCCTCAAACGGTGAACCCGGGAGTTGACACTGCTCCAACACACCAGGGAATCAACCACCTCGGTGTTACCCAATGCGGTGGTTGTTCCTATAACCCCTCAAGAAAAAACTCCAAAACACACCTGCGGGTATACACCGGCTATACCGCAGTACAAGTGTTTCAGTTTCCAAAAAGGGTTAACCCAGGCCTACGGGTCGCAAACATCACTTCGGACCGGGCCTGGCGGTACGGGAAGCACAGGGTCACCAGAGGAGGTCAAAAAACCACCCCCACAGGCCCCTCTTCGCCATGCGTGAGAGAGGAGCGAAAAATAATGGAGAACCAGCCCCTAAGCACACCGTACCTGGTATTCCCCGGCGGTCTCCCAACCAAGTACTAACCAGGACCAACCTGTGTAGCGGCCGAGATCCGACGAGATCAAGCGCGTACAGAATGGCATGGCTGTAAGCCATGACGACAGTGCTGAGTAAAAACATACCCAACCAGGGTCTCCATAGCGCTTAACCCTGTGACACCCAGACCGACCTGGCATTTTTCCCCCTGAAAAAAGCCCAAGTCCCTCAGGGTACCAGAACAGCAGATCTGCATCCCCGGCGGACAACGGGTTCAACTGATCTGGACCAGCGTGACCAGAACCAGTCCCGTGCCCTAACCACGCCGACATGCCTACTCCAGGAGAAGGGCAGATATGCGTGTTGATCTTAACATGAAAAGAAGGCGCCACCCAGACGTTCGGACGAACCGCGCCTGGTGGCCCACCCCAAGGGCGTGAGACCCCACCACATATGTTCAGATCCAACCCGTCATCATCCCCCAGACATGAACGAGAATCCGTCGACAACCCACCCAGGTCATGGGATGTGGTCGTCGGAAGAGGAAAAACCCCCATCTCAGTTGCTTTATAAAAACGCTGTTTCAACCACAAGCAACCAAGGCGTGCCAGTCAATCGCCTGTTTACAGCGAGCTAGCACTATACGTGCGTCGGGACACACCCCCATCAATGAACAGGCTAATTAGACCCGTCATTGAATCCCCAAGGCGCCCAGGGGAACGACAAGAGGGGTGTGACACTCCCTAACTCCAACACTTCTGGAATAGAAAGAAGGAAGCATCAACAGTATGTATCCCAGTCTACACAGCCGGGGTAAAAAAATTTCACATTTTTACATCCCACCACCCTCCCATAGGAAAGAGACGGGGATCCCCAGAGAGACTTCCCACGCGAGCTGTACAGATTGAAAAGAATATATTGCACCTTGAGCCATGTAAAAAACTGGTTTTAGGGCCTCCGGGGAAGAGGCACTGAACCCATACACACTCAATAAACGAATTGAATCGAATATACATACAATAGAAAAGGACCCTTCTAGAGGGTCCACTCACTTTGACAATCTGAGGAGGAAGGCTCTGTACTCTGATGGAGGCTTCCTCACATGGAAGAAGGAGTCCGAACTCACAGAAGGCCTGAATAGGCGCTTGGTGAGGAGGAGCCCTGACCACCCCCCCTGAAAACAGATCCATCACATGGACCTGAACAGCACACGGAAGTCCTACCAACAGAGACGCGCACGGTGACGTACTCTATGGCGGGGGAATTCCTGCGGTGCACACGCCCAATATACCAGGCCGTGGGACCAGGAACTCCCTCCCCCCCCCCCCCCCCCCCCCCCCCCCCGTAACGTGCCGAACCGCCACGTGACGGGAACCTTGAAGGACAGGGGGTGTACCCCTGACCGACAGAACAATGGGGAGAGGAAAGGTTACCAGTTCACCCCTTTACGACCCCACACCCATGATACGATGTAACGACAAAAAGAGAATATGACACAGTCATAGTCAGCTCTATGAAGCGTTTCACAGCTCCACACAGCGCATGAGCTAACCTGCTATCTGATTTTTACTAAGGAAAAACACAGAATAGAGAGGGCTCTAAGAACCCCGGTCCAACATACACATGTGCTTCTGTGGCCAGTACAACCCAGTTGTAGGTCACATGACACACACAACCCATCATCACCTACAAAAAATGGCAAAAACACTCAACAGAGGAACGCCGTTTTTTTCACAATGAGAGAATACATCATTCTTGATTAGTATCGACCACAGGCCTTGCTAAGCACACATGACAGCAACCAAACCAATTTCCCTTTAGGAAATAAGTTTCTCCAGCAGATTTAGCACAACCTCAGCAATCAAGCTAAGAGTTACATCGTATCCCTACCACACAAAAGACACAATTAATGCACAACATGTCTGACAGGAGGATGAAAAAGTCCCCAGGGAACCGGGGGGGAAAACACAATCCTCCTATTTTACCCTCAATACGGCCAGTTAAAACAGGAAAACCTGTTAATGTGTGAACACACTGTTCATTGTCATTACAGTCTGAGAAAGAACATTCTTTTACTCACTTGTCACCAAGCATAGCTTCATAGGTTAGTTGCCTTAGTAGTGAGTACACGGTACACATAAACACCATGATGTTTCTCACACAACAACCAGATCATTACATCACGATTTGCACGGAGAAGCTAACTGCCAGTGACAAAAAACAGCTCACACATAACCCGCAACGTATCCTAAATGCATTGCAACAACACACGTTTTGGGAAAAAACACCGTTATTCACAATACATTTAGCAAAGTAAAACCAGAAGACGTGTTATGAGGTCTGGTCAACCCCGTTCCTACCCGGAACGCAGATCAGCGAAGTGCAGTCACAGACACCGTAGGAACACAGCCGTCCTGTGTTGTCCGAACTGGGTAGCGTCACCGCCCCAACCCGTACTACAGTCCCCCGTTGATGCAACCTTGCCGTCCAGGCTCAGGGCAGGGTCGACGAAACATCCCCTGTCAAGGATGACGTCGCGGTCAAGAGTGTAAAACATGTTAAAATCAAAGCACGTTCAACAGAATAGCATCAAGCTAACGGCGATCAGAAGCGAGCTCACGGCGGCGCGCGAGAAGCTAAGCTACCCCGCGCCAGCCATGGCCATAGCAGCAAGCTAACGTTACCTAGCGACCACGACATGCTAGCGCCGCAGCTAACAGCTGACTGGCTAATAGTAGGCCCTAAGCAGGCCATGCAGCGATCCAGCAGGCTAACGCAGCAGTTAACAGCTGACTGGCTAACCGTAAGCTATGAACATGTAAACAATGACATAACACTCACCCAGACAGGCCGCCGTTCTGAACCTCTCCTCACTTTTTAAGAGAAAAGAGAAAACAAGATGTCAACACCGCTTCACAACGGTGACTTTACCACATCCGACGGAATCAGCACAGTACCAACTGGCCTGTGTAGCTGACTTTGAACATGAATCTGCCGCTATCGCACATTACATGCACATATCCCCTCGTGAAGGAATACTCTCATTTGGATATGAAAGATGGGGCCTTAACACGGTGACAGAGAGAATCCACTCGTCCAGAACACACAGGGATCACCAGTGTCAATGGTCGCGGCCCACTAGTTAAAACTATAATGGTCTCCAGACCAAGGCCTTCTGTCGCCTAGGCGGCTAAACAAAGGACCCTAGCCTGGGGCCGGTTTCCATAAACTTTGTCAAGTAGCCCCCATAGCACTAACAGACAAGTGGAGCCCGCCAGCAAACACTACTCACCCAACCTGGAACGCACCGCTTCTCACAACAGCGGCATGTCCGACAGTTCAGCTGTGGCCTGACAGGTTTCACCCCAACAAACACAGCAAGGAACTGCAGTTGAGAAGCATGCAGCGGCGTGCTCCCAATACGAAAACCGGTGGAGGGTTTTTAGAATGATCATCATCTTCCAGACACTCCAGTACGAAGACAATATCGCCGTATTTTCTCGAAAATAGTGAGAGAGAAAATAAAGATATGATGTCAACGTATCCTTGTTTCCCAAAGCTGCTCCTAAACCTTTCTTCCATCATGGTGTCAAGTGTGGGGATCTACCGAGGCACTTCTTCCTTGTGGTGAAAGCGAGAAGGAGGAGAGCAGGTGACCACACACCTGCTTATGAAGGTAAGCTGATGAGGGGTGTGGTCAGACTAATACTGGTATTAGAGGTACATTTGTGGTTTATTCAGTACGCGTGCACGTACGCGAGATAGTGCAGTGTGATGCCAAGCTAAGCCACTAACGATACAGAACAGCCTTTTGGTCTGGCTAAATGCAGGAAGGTTTCGGCTTGAACAGACCACAAAACACCTGAGGGACTAATGAACGCTTTGCATAATAACAGCTCTCAAACTTTTCAAATAACAAATAACAGCTCTCAAACCTCTCAGGAGCGAGCTCCGTACCAGGGGCGAACTGCTCGGCCTTCTGCTCGGTTGCTCCCAATTTGTGGAATGCTCTCCCTGACCATCTGAGAACAAACACCACAGACAGATGGTTTTAAATGTGGCTTAAAAACCCAGCTTTTTAGTAGAGCCTTTTTTTTGGGACCCTTTTTCTATCTGGGGCGACAGTGGCTCGGGGAGGTAGAGCAGTCGTCTGGTAATCCGGAGGTTGCCGGTTCGATTCCCGCTCATCCCGGGCAGCGTGTCGATGTGTCCTTGAGCAAGACACTTAACCCCTAATTGCTCCCGATGAGCAGGTCGGCACCTTGCATGGTCGCCCCCGCCGTCGGTGTGTGAATGTGTGAGTGAATGGGTAAAAATGTGAGGAACAAATTGTAAAGCGCTTTGGATAAAAGCTGCTATATAAAAAAGCAGCCATTTACCATTTAAATGTTTTTTACCTGTAGCACTTTGAGATAGCCAAATGTAAAGTGCAATATAAATTAAATTGATGACTATTATTATTATTATTATTATTATTATTATTATTATTATTATTATTATTATTATTATTATTATTATTATTATTATTATTATTATTATTATTATTATATTGTATTACTATTATTATATCTCTACAGACTTGTAGAGATGATATCCGACATGCGTGAATAGCAGCGTAACGAATATAGCCTCGCCGGTTTGTATGCCTGTGTATCCAGTAAGTAACCACCTATACTTCCCCATCGGTACCGCCGACCCGCTGTGCCCACGCAGCCGCGGCGTGCGTCTGGCCGGGTTCTGTGCTTGTTGTGAGAGAAGAGGCGCCGCGGTCTATGATTTCATGCAGTCTATTACACACCTACGACAGCTCGGCTCGGCTCAGCGCCGTGGCTTTGGCCAGTGATGATCACTGAAATAGTTTTCAACACTGCTCTGTAACACACCTCTGAAAATTGTCACAAGCTGTTTCAATGACTTTCTGTTTGTCTGGATTACAGAGGAGATCCTTAAACCAATTGGCGGTGGTGCGCTCCTCTGCTCTGCTCTGCTGGGGTTTCAGCTGATGAGCTCTGTCTATTTACCACGAGAGAGAGAGGGAGGGAGAGGGAGGGAGAGAGAGAGATAGGGGCAGAGAGAGCAAGAGAGGGTGTATGGGAGAGAGAGAGATGGAGAGAGAGATATGGTGTATGGGAGAGAGAGAGATGGTGTATGGGAGATAGAGAGAGAGAGAGAGAGAGAGAGAGAGAGAGAGAGAGAGAGAGAGAGAGAGAGAGAGAGAGAGAGAGAGAGAGAGCGAGAGAGAGAGAGATAGAGGGTGTAACTGAGGGGTACAATTCCCTGACTGTATTACTAGATATGATACTTACTACCACTACCTTTGTACTTAATATTCGGCCACCCAGTACACGGCATAAATATATTATGATGAACACTGTCACGTAGATGAAACGGATCCAACACAAATGTACGAATTAGAAATAGGTCTTTATTTCTACACAGCGATGGTGTGTAGAGCAAGCACTTAATCAAATCAATCACATTTATGAATGGGAATTAGTATGCACTTTTATGGCAAGAGTATTCGTCGGTATATCAATAGAGAATGTCCAATCTCTGAAGGCGCAGGTGGTACATATACGACCTGGAATAGTTTAAGGAATAACAGCAATGATACTTTAATGATTATATACTGGACACACTAGGGGGGGTTAATCCGGTCGCTTGTAAGCCGACAGGAGTAGGAGGGGGGGGGGGGGGTAGAATCCGGCTGCCTCATCCGGCCAAGGGTATCCCAGGTGAACCCACTGTAGTGCCGTTCAATGCGCCGGCGATCCTTGGACCACAGATGAAAGCAGGTGGACTCTTTGTGGGCCGGCGTCATCCGGTCCACGGAGGAGAGACGTGAAGCGACCTCGTCTTGCAAAGCGTCTCCTCACCTTGCGTCCTCTCCAGGGGGGGGGGGTTCCAACACACGGCAGTGTCGGGGGTCTTTATCCATGGAATAATCAAAGTATACAAAGCATAATCCGTGCCTGGGAAGGCGGGCTGTCGTCGGTAGAATAATCCGGTATACAGGTCCACTCGCTCGTCGGCTCTGGGGCTCCTCGGGTGCAGCTTCACGTGGGGTCAACCACCCTGGATAAGCAGCCAGTTCTCTGCCCGAAACGATGGGGTACTGACTACGGTAGTATTCTCACCGCACGAAGCACTATATATTAACAGACTATTATTAGCTTAATAGACTACGTCCAACTCGACGATATAGTGCCAAATATGACTATTCAAATATTAATATACACGATGTCTCAATACCGATGGTAGGCGAACTTGGCCTTACTCCCACACGTGGCGTCGCGGGGAGGCTTTACGTCTGTGACTCTATTGGAGGGTAAGAAACTGGACTGAAAAGGAAGTCCTACTTTAGTAGCGCAGTATATATACGCACTATGAACAAATAGTCCCATTAGTGGTGCGGTAGTCAGATTCCTACGCGGAACTAGGACTTGTTCGTACATGTGGAGCGGTACGTTTGAACTGGGTCTGAGGGGTATGGCAGCCTGGCACCAAGGTCTCGACCAATAGTAGAATGGAGACTATTATGGGATGTTCAGTAGGCTAGAATGGATATTCAATGCATATTGTACAAGGAATATACAAGGGATATCAGGGAATATTAGAGAATATACAAATACAATTAAATATATATATATAAATAAATATATATATTCGGTTTAATCTGGCCCTTCACAACAGCCACCCCCTGATTGGTCCCAGACCTAATCAGTTAAACAGAGACAGATTAATCGCGTTGTCTATTTACACATAAGGGTTTGCTGTAGGGGTCAGTCAACTTCACAAAGTCATAGGGTTATAGGGTCATGGTCATCATCGATTGTGTCTGGGAGTCGAGGCAGTTCTATGAGCCTCGCCACGGGACGGGTGTAAGTGCGACCCTGGACGAGCACTTCAGCTGCTCGGACCTTGCCGTCGGCACCGGTGATCACTTTGCTTACGCGGCCGGCCGGCCACATAGCTCTGGGCAGTGATTGATCAATAATCATGACGACTGTTCCTTCTGTCAAATTGTCTCTGTCCTTTACCCACTTCTGGCGGGTCTGTAGAGACGGTAGGTAGTGCAGTAGGAAACTGCTCCAAAACTTGTCGGCTAATACTTGGCTGTACCTCCACATTCGTCGGCCGTTCGCTTCTTCAGGCCGGTACATTGTCTGGGGTAATGCAGGATCTAGCCGCCCCATCAGGAGTGTGTTGGGGGTAACTGGGTCGATATCCGCCACATCACTGGAGACATATCCGAGGGGCTTCGAGTTAAGTACTCCCTCAATCTCCGTGAGGACTGTCATTAGGACTTCTTCCGCCACAGTCTGGGCCCCAAGTACTGCGTACAGGGCTGTCTTTATGGAGCGCACTTCTCGTTCCCAAGTGCCACCGAAGTGGGGTGCGTTTGGGGGGTTGAATTGGAAATCAACCTGTGCTGGAGCGAGGTGGGTCTTAAGTTCTGGGCCCATAGCTTGGAAGCTCTCTCTCAGCTCTCTTTCGCCGCCTTTGAAGTTTGTCCCATGATCGGACAATAGGGTAGACGGTTTTCCTTTCCGTGATGTGAATCTACGGAAGGCCATAAGGAATGAGTCTGTGCTCATGGTCGGGAGAAGCTCGATGTGTATCGCTCTGGTGGTCATGCATTTGAATACAATACCCCACCGCTTCTCGGTTCCTCTTCCTTTCTTTATGTGCAGCGGGCCAAAGCAGTCCATACCCGTTGAGTGGAATGGCTTGTCACCGATTCGGAGGCGACATGGAGGAAGGTCAGCCATCCTTGGTATGCTGGGCTGCGCGCGCCACTTGCGGCAGTCTAGACATGTTCGCTGGAAGCGTCGTACCGCCTCTCTTCCTTGTAGGATCCAGTAACGACGTCTGATTTCCGCGAAGACTCTTTCTGCTCCTGCGTGATGTACATCCTCATCGTATTTCTTTATAATCAGCTCTGTGACCTTGTGTCGGCTGTTCAATACGATCGGGTATTTAATGTCATCCGGTAGATTGGGGGCTCTGCGTAGGCGACCACCCACTCTGATGAGGGTATGAGCGTCGCTCTCGGGGGCCAGATGAATTAATCTGCTGTCGGATGGGACGGGCTTTCCTCCCTGTAGACAGGCCAATTCATCGGGGAACGAGTCTCTCTGGGCTCGCTGCAGTAGAAGCAATTCTGCTTCCTCATAGTTAGCTGCTGACACATCAGCGGGGGACTTGCACTCCGGGTGGTACCGCAGGAATGTTCTTTGTTGTGCACTCTCTATGGACGTGCAATCGTCTATGTTAGGGTCGGTGGAGGCTACGGTGCTCAATCCACAGAACACAGACTTCTTATTTTCCACCTCCTCTGGACTTGCTTCCCTCGGGATAGGCATGGGCCACTGTCCTTCCGGGAGTCTTAGGAATGCGGGGCCGTCACTGTAGACATTGCGACGGGTGAGGTCATCCAGGGGCATCCCCCGGGTGATGACGTCAGCTGGGTTCTGTTTTGTATCAACGTAGCGCCACTCTGTTTCTCCGGTTAACTCTTCGGTTAAGTCTTGAATCTCGGTGACTCTGACTCCCACGAAGACTTTGTACTTGCATGAGTCCGATTTGATCCAGGTCTCGCTGCTGGCTGCCTTGTCCTCGGAGGAGAGGCTGCGCAGTACTTGCGGATCGCTGCTGGCCCACTGCCTGAGATCAAAGCCGCCTTTGATCAATGAGGCGCGGAGTTTAATCAGGAGAGCCTCGGCTTCTTCCTGGGTTGAAAGGCTTTGTAGACAGTTGTCTACGTAGAAGCTGTTCTTTACGCTGTGTCGGACCTCTTCGTCCGCTGCTGGGTCCTCTGCTACATGTTTCTGTAGTGCAAATGTAGCACAGCAGGGGCTGCACGTCGTTCCGAAGGGGAGGACTTCCCATTGGTAGATGGCTGGGTGCTCATCTCCTGGCTTCTCTCTCCATAGGAACCGTAACAGGGGCTTGTCCGCCTCTACTAATCTCACCTGCAGGAACATTCCTTTAATGTCCCCGCTGATGGCCACCTTTTCCTGGCGGAAGCGGAGTAGAACGCCGAGTAGGGAGGGGCCGAGTGTGGGACCGGGCAGTAACTCTTTATTCAGATTTTGGGATCCGATCTGGTAGCTGCAGTTAAATACTATGCGGTCTTTACCGTTGTGATGGACCTTGTGGTGAGGCACGTACCACGATTCAGTGGTCTGGTCAGCCTCTTTAATGTCCATCTTTGTGACGTGTCCCGCTGTGATGAGCTTCTCAATCTCAGCGCGGTATACACTCTCTTGGGCGGGGTTCTGGGCTAAGCGCCGCTCCGTGTTCAGCAGGTACCGTTCTGTGGCGTCTGTCTTGGCGTGGAAAGTAGGCATTCCTTCTCGCCGCAGGAGTGGCGTGGCGTATCTCAACACGCCGTTGACCGGGACTCTCTTGGTCCCTGTCTCGAGGAGGTGAATGGCGTAAATGTCATCTTTAGAGCGAATGTCTTTCTTTCCGTTCTTAAAGGGCATTTGTTCCAAGGTCCATAGCCGCTCTACGTGTTGCAGGAGTGCGGTTTCTCCCTCTGTGACTCGGGAGTGGAGACATCTAGTGGCTATACTTCGGTTGAGAGATTTGGCGAGCGGGCCTTGGAGAGTCCATCCCAAACGGGTCTCGACTGCTGCAGGACAGCCTCGGGGTCCGGTATGAACCCGGTCTATCGGGACAATGATGTCTGCATGGTCGGAGCCTATCAACAGGGTCGGCATAGCTTTGTCTATGAGCGGGATCGGTAACTTGCGCAGATGTACATATTTCTCCATCAGCTTGGCGACGGGGTATGTGTACCGCGACAGTCCTATTTCTTGGCTGGTGAAAGCGTCTGTAATCTGGTACCGTCGCTCAGGCTGGCCGCTTGCTGCGATAGAGAATGAGACATTCTCGCCCTTTATCGTCTTCAAATCTCGTCTTATTGTCCGAATTGTCATTTGGGTTTCGCTTCCCCGCAGCCCTAGCTGGGCCGCAGCGGAGGCGAGCAGCAGGGTCTTCTCTGACCCATCATCGAGGACGGCGTAAGTGTCCAGGACTTTATTCTGGTAGCTTAGTGTCACACGCACTACTTTTAGGAGTACTCGGGCTCCACTGCTGCTGGCGGGATCGATGTACATGACGCTCGCTTTGCGGCTGGATGGTGCGGGTGAAGGGCGCCGTCTGTTACTGTCGTGAAGTATGTCCAGATGGGCTCCATCGCACTTGGTGCACCCTTTCTTTAAGCGGCATTCGGCTGCCATGTGTGAGCGCGCACAGCGAAAACAGCGCTTGTTGGACTTTATCCATTGACTTGCTTCCTCCGCGTTCAGCTTGGGGAAGGAGTCACATTGCGCTAGCCAGTGTTCTTTCTCACAGTAGGGGCACACTATCTTCCACTTCTCCGTTCTGGAGGGGGTACTGTGGCTCCTGCTGCTCGGTACTGACTCCGATTGGTGCATCACAGTCACCGATCTTCTTCCATCATTTAGTCGTCTGGTTCCTTCTCTGGAGCCAGGGGTGCTCCGTCCGAATGTATCTAGCCGTAGGCTGCTGACTTCTCTCGCCAGGAAGTCTGCTAGATCGAGGAGGTTCGGTTCGGGGCCATTCGGGTCTCGGTGGTCCCTCTGTCGCCTAAAACGCTCCTGTCGAGCGGGCGGCAGCTTCTCCAAGATCCTTTCCACATTTGAGTTGGCGTAAAGTTCATGCCTCCCCTTCTCTCTCTGCGCTCCCAACATCCCTACCAGGGACTGCACTCTGATGGACAGGTCGTCCAGTGCTCGATTGTCTATTGCTGGGGGTAAGCGGTCGATGTGTCGGATCTCCTGGATCACGTAATCCCATATGCGCCCATACCTCTGGTCCAATGCTACCAGCGCTGCTGTGTATGGGGTGGTGGAAGTCGCGTAGGCGAGCGCTATATTATGTGCGCGGGGTACCTTTAAGTGCTTCAGTAGGATGGCGTATTTATGGCGTTCATCCAATACATCCACCAACATGGTCTCCAGACACATGCGGAGTTCTGTATACTGGGCCCGGTTCTCTTGGGTGAAGTCGGGTACCATAGGCGGGCCAATGTATGACGCTGACTGTGGATACATCGGCGAGCGTTGGGGGAGAGGCCTCCTAGGCGAGTCTCCTCCCGCTCCTTGGTATGGGCTGGTACCGGCAGTGTACCATGGCCCGCTTGTCCAGGTGCTGTTCCTCGGTGCGGGTCGTGCGTCGTGCTCACCCGTGTATAGAGTCGGGGGTCTGTAGCGCAGCTCCGCGGGAGTATAGCCTGGGCTGTACCGGACCTCCTGGTCCGGTAGAGTACTGTGCTGTCGTCGGGCGTGGTTCTCCTCCTCTTCCTCTTCGTCTTTAGTTAGGTCATCCAGTGCTTGTAGTCTCTGGTTTAGCCTCTCCACAGGATATGCTGCTCCTTCCCGGTTGCTAGGTCTCGCTTGGACCGGTGGGGGGAGGTGGTCTGTGGGGGGTATAGACCTCGTCTGTTGGTCAAGTTCAGGGTTGTTTACTCGGCTAGGGGATGCCGCCCTGGAGGTGTGTCTAGACGAGTTCCTGGAGCCTCTGGCGGAGGGAGAGGGTGTTGTCCGTCTGATCAGCTGTTCTATTAGTTGCGCTTGCTGTCTGTCGCGCTCTGCGTCCCGTAGAGCACCAGCAGCTGCTCGCTGGCTGTCTGCTCGGTCTCGGGCCACATTCTCTTCTCTCTGAATGCGTCTTAGTTCTAGACGTATATGCTCTTCTTCGCTCCGCTGCTGGATCTGCAGTCGGTCGCGTTCAGCAGCGGCGTTCAGGCTGATGAGGAAGGCCTGCTGTAGGGTCCTCTCTGCCTCGCTGGGAGAAGGCGGTTGTATAGGGGAGCCTTCCCTCGGGGTACTCCTTGCGGAGCCTTGGAGCTCTATCTCCACGGTGCTCTCCCCGTCTTCTTCCGTGCCGAGTTCTCTCTCGGTAGCGTTGTATTCCTCCCGAGACTCATCGGGGACTACTTCTTCAGTACTGGCGGGGTGTGAAGTCATGTCTGGTTCCCACTGGTCCCCACCGTGAACTTGGTCAGTTACATTAGAGCCCGTAGGGGCCTCTATGGTCGGGGTAGTCTGGGCGTTGGGGTTAGACATACTTTTACTTTCTAGTTTTACCGCGTTTACTGTTAGTAGAAGACTAGGTTGTTGACTGACAGCGTAAGCCTCTAAGTACTGAGGGAGCCGTCGTTCGCGCTGCGGGCGTTGGTTAGGAGGATCGTTTCGTGGAGTGTTCATCATAGGCCATTTCAATATTAATAACACTATATTAATATTACACTAATTACCATCCGGCTCGAAGGACCAATTGTAACTGAGGGGTACAATTCCCTGACTGTATTACTAGATATGATACTTACTACCACTACCTTTGTACTTAATATTCGGCCACCCAGTACACGGCATAAATATATTATGATGAACACTGTCACGTAGATGAAACGGATCCAACACAAATGTACGAATTAGAAATAGGTCTTTATTTCTACACAGCGATGGTGTGTAGAGCAAGCACTTAATCAAATCAATCACATTTATGAATGGGAATTAGTATGCACTTTTATGGCAAGAGTATTCGTCGGTATATCAATAGAGAATGTCCAATCTCTGAAGGCGCAGGTGGTACATATACGACCTGGAATAGTTTAAGGAATAACAGCAATGATACTTTAATGATTATATACTGGACACACTAGGGGGGGTTAATCCGGTCGCTTGTAAGCCGACAGGAGTAGGAGGGGGGGGGGGGGGTAGAATCCGGCTGCCTCATCCGGCCAAGGGTATCCCAGGTGAACCCACTGTAGTGCCGTTCAATGCGCCGGCGATCCTTGGACCACAGATGAAAGCAGGTGGACTCTTTGTGGGCCGGCGTCATCCGGTCCACGGAGGAGAGACGTGAAGCGACCTCGTCTTGCAGAGCGTCTCCTCACCTTGCGTCCTCTCCAGGGGGGGGGGGTTCCAACACACGGCAGTGTCGGGGGTCTTTATCCATGGAATAATCAAAGTATACAAAGCATAATCCGTGCCTGGGAAGGCGGGCTGTCGTCGGTAGAATAATCCGGTATACAGGTCCACTCGCTCGTCGGCTCTGGGGCTCCTCGGGTGCAGCTTCACGTGGGGTCAACCACCCTGGATAAGCAGCCAGTTCTCTGCCCGAAACGATGGGGTACTGACTACGGTAGTATTCTCACCGCACGAAGCACTATATATTAACAGACTATTATTAGCTTAATAGACTACGTCCAACTCGACGATATAGTGCCAAATATGACTATTCAAATATTAATATACACGATGTCTCAATACCGATGGTAGGCGAACTTGGCCTTACTCCCACACGTGGCGTCGCGGGGAGGCTTTACGTCTGTGACTCTATTGGAGGGTAAGAAACTGGACTGAAAAGGAAGTCCTACTTTAGTAGCGCAGTATATATACGCACTATGAACAAATAGTCCCATTAGTGGTGCGGTAGTCAGATTCCTACGCGGAACTAGGACTTGTTCGTACATGTGGAGCGGTACGTTTGAACTGGGTCTGAGGGGTATGGCAGCCTGGCACCAAGGTCTCGACCAATAGTAGAATGGAGACTATTATGGGATGTTCAGTAGGCTAGAATGGATATTCAATGCATATTGTACAAGGAATATACAAGGGATATCAGGGAATATTAGAGAATATACAAATACAATTAAATATATATATATAAATAAATATATATATTCGGTTTAATCTGGCCCTTCACAACAGAGGGTGTATGGGAGAAAGAGGGACAGAGAGAGAGGGTGTATGGGAGAGAGAGAGAGAGAGAGAGAGAGAGAGAGAGAAGAGAGAGAGAGAGAGAGAGAAAGAGAGAGAGAGAGAGAGAGAGAGAGAGAGATAGAGGGTGTATGGGAGAAAGAGGGACAGAGAGAGAGGGTGTATGGGAGAGAGAGAGAGAGAGAGAGAGAGAGAGAGATAGAGGGTGTATGGGAGAAAGAGGGACAGAGAGAGAGAGGGTGTATGGGAGAAAAGAGAGAGAGAGAGAGAGAGAGAGAGAGAGGAGAGAGAGAGAGAGAGAGAGAGAGAGAGAGAGAGAGAGAGAGAGAGAGAGAGAGAGTTCAGCAGCCAGTTCAGCATTGCCAGAAATGTTAATGTGCTCCTCCCGGGCCTGCGCTGGAGCAGAACCAGGGTGGTGCTGTGTGGAGCTGTGACAGAGAGCAGGGTGGAGCTGTGTGGAGCTGTGACAGAGAGCAGGGTGTAACAATAATCTCCTCCTCATTCATCACGTCCAGCCACCGCTGCACGGGAGAGCGTCATGACAACAACTGTAATTGGTAAACAGCTGGTGGCCTTTAATTAATCTTTTAAAATGTTTGCCCCCCCCCGACCCCCATCATCCTTCCTCAGGGAGATAATGGAGAGGAGGATGGCCGCCAGCATTAACATACTCCCCAGGACCTCCACCATGTAAGTCCTTTTTTTATCCTGACACAATTGGCTCTTTCACACTGACCCAGAACCATGACGATTGATACAGTGACCCCCGCACATGCATGTGCACTATGTGCTCACACACACACACACACGCACACACACACACACACACACACACACACACACACAACACAACACGTAAATTGCAGCTTTTATCCAAAGCGCTTTACAATTTTGTCTTCCTCACATTCACCCATTCACTCACACATTCACACACCGACAGCAGAGGTGACCGTGCAAGGTGCCAACCTGTTCATCGGGAGCAATTAGGGGTTAAGCGACAAGGACAGTTCGCCACGCTTCCCGGGAGGAGCGGGAATCGCTCTGCCTCCTGAGTCGCTGTCGCCCCCGACAACACGTAGGTACTGTGATTCAGGGAACTGATACCGGCGTGCACCATACATACTCTCTCTCTCTCTCTCTCTCTCTCTCTCCCATACACCCTCTCTCTCTCCCATACACGCTCTCTCTCCCATACACCCTCTCTCTCTCCCTCTCTCCCATACACCTCTCTCTCTCTCTCTCTCTCTCTCTCTCTCTCTCTCTCTCTCTCTCTCAATTCAATGCAATTCTATTCAAAGGGGCTTTATTGACATGGGAAACATACGTTTACATTGCCAAAGCCAGTGTTAAAACAAACAAAACAAAGCAAAACAAAGAAATCAGAAGAAATCAGTACAGTACAGAAGGAATTCTTTGTGTGATTGACAGTCTTCATGGTGGTTGTATTCCGTTGGATGTCCTTTTCTTGTCACAGCAGCTCACAAGTCGTGCTGCTGTGTTTGCCCATTGTTGTATTTCACCCAGTAGGTATGGGAGTTTTGCGTTATTTGCCATGTTTTCAAAGCCTCATTGGGTGTTTGCAATTTGTGGGAAGTATTATGTCTCTGATGTCTCGGTATAGCGGGCCGGTTGTCTGTCTGTCTGTCTGTCTGTCTGTCTGTCTGTCTGTCTGTCTGTCTGTCTGTCTGTCTGTCTGTCTGTCTGTCTGTCTGTCTGTCTCTCTCTGTCTCTCTCTCTCTCTCTCTCTCTCTCTCTCTCTCTCTCTCTCTCTCTCTCTCTCTCTCTCTCTCTCTCTCTCTCTCTCTCTATCCAAGTGCATATCGGTTACCTAGGAAACGGCAGTTGAGGTGAACTGGCTGCATGCCAGGGGGGCAGTTGGCCCTAAAAGTGGACATGTGACGTATATGACTCTGCGTAGCTTAACCAGGCCTGTTGATGCATAATCTGAGAGGAGCAGAGTAAAGACACTTTGGCTGTGAAGCTCGGAGGGCAGCGCCGAACAATGGGATGAGGATATGTAACGTTAGACCCGTCCAGACAATGGTCTAAAAACCTAGATATACAGGTTGTCATTGTGTGGTCTCTGCAGATTCGAGGGCTTTTCTTGTTTAAACTAGGTCACACTCAAGCACTGTGGTTTCATATAAAGACAGCTATTTTAGTCACGCTGAGTCTAATGACACTTTATTCTAACATGCTGAGTCTAATGACACTTTTATTCTAAAATGTCTAATCACACTTTAATTAAATGAGTGAAACTTGTGAAACAGTTTTTTCCCCCCTGGTTCGTGAAAAAGAGCAGCAGGTCTTAAAGCTCCGATCCGTGATCTGTCTTTTTTTTATGTCTTTTATTTAACCTTTATTTAACCAGGCAGGTAAATTAAGAACAAATTCTTATTTACGATGATGACGGCCTGGCGAGAGGACAAAAGGACCTCTCGAAGGGAAACGGGAACATTTTAAATTAAATACAAAAGTGACAGACGATACATACATCACAGAGGTAACGGAAGTAATTAACAATCAAACAAACAACCAAATAAAATTACAAGGTATGTAATACATGAAGAAGAAATGACAAATTACCATTAAAAAGCTGGGTGACAGTTGCAGGTGTGTGTAAAAAAAAAAGTAGTGAGGAGGATAGTTTTTTTCATTTGTCCATTTTCTAAGTAATAAAAGTGGTTATACATTCCTGAAGAGTTTCATCTGCAGATGGAAAATAACTTGCAACTTTCTCAATCCATTCTAAATTGGAATATGAATCTGTTTCATCCCAGTGTTTACAAACATCTCCAATGGATACAAACCTCTTACAGCCACAGAAATATATTAGGGATGTCATATGCCGATTTTGGCATAAAAATTTGATATCGGAAAATATCGGTATCGGTTTAAAAATAAAAATAAAAAATGATTTCTATAACCTTTATTTACCCAGGCAAGCAAGTAAGAACAAATTCTGATTTTATTTATTGTCAAAAGTATGCATAATGTTGTGTTAATTCCACAACAAGAGATATGTAATGTTAATTACCTGAAATTATTCCGTTTTTGGGGGGGGGGGGGGGGGACCCTGCATATATCGGTATCGGTTGATATCGGTTGATATCGGTATCGGAAATTAAGAGTTGGACAATATCGGTATATCGGTATCGGTAAAAAAGCCAATATCGAGCATCCCTAAAATATATAGAAATATATTGGTAACTCAGATGTTGTACATGTTGTCTAGTGTTAGTCCTTGTATCAAGAGCTCAGTCAATCAACGAATGAGAACAACATTCTTACTTCTTATTTCCACTGGCTATGTCCCATGGTATGGTAAGTGTAACTAATACTTAACAATCTGATCTCAGATTAGCAAGATTTTTTAAAGACTACAGCCCCTGGCCTGATCATATATTGTTGATGAGGAGTCCTTGATTATGTTATTTGTTGTCATCTGAAAGACAAACACTGACCCTAGATCAGCAGTTCTGAGAGGTATAAATAAACAACTCAATTAGAATAGACCTGTTCATCAATGGGGGCAAAAGGAACGTAATCCTGGTCAGAACAACGGGGCAGACTACAATATAATTTGCATTTGTTAGCCATGCTAGCGATCTAAACAATCAACCCATACCAAAACTAGATATGTAAAAGGTGAACGACTCACACTCACAGCCCTGCTGATTTGCCTAAATTACATCCAGCCGTTTTCGTTTGAAACAACTTTTACAAGTTTCTCCATAGACCCCCGTCGTACTTTTTTAGCGCAGCAGCTCGCGCAGGTAGGGGGCAACTTAGTCACGTGACTCGGTTGGTATCGCTGATTGGCTCGAACGCGGTATGTTTGTATCGAACAGGTCTATTGCTCAAGCTGAACTGAGCTCTGTTTTATCCCAGAGTTTACAGTACAAACATCGCCAACATATACAAACCTCTTACAGCCACAGAAACATAGCGAACGCAATTAATAACTCAGATTTCCCTCGTTGTCTAGTGTCAGTCCTCGTATCAAGAGCTCAGGCGATGGACGAATTAAGACGACATTATTATTTCTCATTGTCAAATGTTTGTTTCCACGTTCGAGTTTTGCGCTCTGATTGGCCAGGTCATGTGACATGTGCGCCAATCGTGGGACAGCAAGTTCTGCGCCTATTTCCGGGTCTAACAGCCTGCAAACTACCTGGCGTTATATCGCCATGCTCTAAGACAAACTCTAACCTTAACCAACTTCGAAAGAGTGCCTAAGCTTAACCAGTGTAGAAACTTGCGGTCCCACGATTGGGGCACATGTCACATGACCAGAAATGCGAGTGGCCAATCAGAGACGCGGAAATAAACATTTGTTGTTGAAAGTATTCAGGCGGTGGGGCCACCCGTTTACATTTGGATCACTGATCGGGCCTTTACGCGCAGAAGCATCCAGCGCCTGACACAGAAGAGCCTGTAGTGATAACGTCACTCTGGTGGTGCCGTCCTGTCGACGTCAGCCAGCTGTCACTCAGAACCGCTGTGTCTGTCACAGATAGATGCGTCATGGGGTTTTAAATTAACGTACTGTCAAAGAGTGCTGTCGATGGGGAAAAACTCAGCTTTTTTACATTTACATTTTACGGGGGGGGGGGACAGTGTCTCGGGAGGTAGAGCGCGGTCGGTCGTCTTCCCGGCAGCGTGTCAAAGTGTCCTCGAGCGAGACACTTAACCCCCTAACCAGGTTGGCAGTGTGGGAATGAGAGGTATAAGTTGCAAAGCGCTTTGGATAAAAGCACTATATGAATGCAGCCCATTTACATAAAAGTAAAAAAGTAAAAAGTCTGCTGTGGAAAAAAGGTCTATTCAGCCTCTAGTAGCCGACTGTTCATATACTACAGTTTTGTGGGGCAACAGTGGCTCGGGAGGTAGAAACAGTCGTCTGGTAATCCGGAGGTTCCCGGTTCGATTCTAAGCTCCTCTCGGGTATCGTGTCGAAGTGTCCTTGAGCAAGACACTTAACCCACAACTGCTCCCGATGAGCAGGTTGGCTCCTTGCATGGTCGCCTCCGCCGTCGGTGTGGGAATGTGTGAGTGAACGGGTGAATGTGGGGAACCAATTGTAAAGCGCTTTGGATAAAAGCTGTTGTATAAATGCACCATTTACCATTTACAGTTCTTATGTCTCTTTGTGTCTTTGGTTATTCAGGTATTACTGGAAAGGGGAAATCCAAGATGCAACAGAAATCCTGATGGTACGCCCGCTACATTGTCCCGTGCCCTGATGTTTTTGTTATCGCTCACTGCTCATATTGACTTACGCGTTCCTTTCTGTAAGACCTCTGTTGCCACATTCTCACTTGTTTATCAAGGTGCAGTGATGTGGAATGATATACACAATCTAACAGAAACATGTTCCACTTTAAATACATTTAAAAGCAAGCTTAAAAAATAACTACAGATCCTGTAGTCTGTAGTATCCACGTGTATTTGTGAGTAGTCTTTTTTTCCCAACATTATAATTGTTGTATAAGGCTGTATTGTATGTATCTGTGTGTATGAGAGAGGGATATGCGTGTGTGTGTTTGTGCATAATGTGTGTGTGTGTGTGTGTGTGTGGGGGGGTTCTGTGTAGTTATCCTATATAGGTTTAAGAGGGGAGGTCGCTTATAAGCCCTTGGGCTTTTTGACCATTCCTGCACATTTGAACTGTTCTTCTTTAACTTTTTTTTATTCCAGAATGTATGTTTGTAAGTGCAAATAACAATAAACAAAAATAAACAAATATTAGATTCGATTAAAATCTATTGTTGTTACGTTATACAGCACAAGTACAGTACAACGGAAAGAGGTTTGGCATCCAACCAGAGTGCAAATGTAACAGTAAAGTGCAATAGTAATATACAATGTGCAGGTAATTAAACTGGGTATAAAATATATAAATTAGTACTACTGAGTATAGTGCTAATCAGATGTATGTGTACAGAGTTGTAGTATTAATATGTACAGTGATGCAGGTATAAAGACACTATGGTAGTAAGTCATACTGGCCAGCAGCGTTACTAGTATCTACAGATATCTAAAAAGGATTACATGCCGATGTGACAGATGTTTATATATATATATATATATATTATATATACAGTATATACAGCATTATTGTACATGCTATCATACAGAGTTACATGGGTTATATGCAGGTGTATAAGTAGGTATATAAAAGGATTATATGCAGGTATATTCAGACATATATGGATATATATATATATATATGCTGTAAATAAATACATATATAAATATAAATATAACTTTTGTTGAAATGTGTTTTCTCCTCTAGCTGGTCAAGACAAAGACGTCCCAGATCCACAGAGTCATTGACTATGTCCGGTGGGTTCAGTTTGCTTTTCCTTCCCTAGAAAATTATGCTAATTAATGAATGGATATGAAATTATTTTGAATGAATGAATAGATTTAAATACCGCTAAGGTGAGTGGCCTGTAATCAAGCCTTGGTGGGGAATGAGCACTGGGTCCTATGGTCACTGGCTATGTCCCATGATAAAGTAAATACTACTAGTGTGATAGTAAAGGGTTAACCTTCTGTAGTGTGGTAGTGAAAGGGTTAACCCTTTGTTGTGTGGCAGTGAAAGGGTTAACCTGCTGTATTGTCGCAGTGAAAGGGTTAACCATTTGGTAGTGCGGCAGTGAAAGGGTTGACAATCTGACCTCAGATCAGCACGGTTTTTAAACACTACAGCCCCTGATCATGGATCAGGAATCCTTGATTCTCTTTATTTGTTGTCATCTGGAAGACAAACCCTGACCCTAGATCAGCAGTTCTGCTCTGAGAGGTATAATAAACATATCAATAACAATTGCTCAAGCTGAACCGAGCTCCGTTTTATCCCCGGCATTTACAAACATCGCCAACGTATACAAACCTCTTACGGCCACAAAAATATAGCGGACGCAATTAATAACTCAGATGTACCTGTTGTCTAGTGTCAAGAGCTCAATCAATCAACGGATGAAAGCAACATTCATATTTCTTATTTCTTACCTTAGATCAGCAGTTCTGCTCTGAGGGGTATGATAAACAACTCAATTACAATTGCTCAAGCTGAACTGGAACAAGTTTAGCCGTGACACAGCACATGAAATTAACCGTTTTACGTCCAGTGGCCAGGAAGGGTGATTGATTTCAGAATCCACCAACCACTTTCACTCTTTTACCAGCCAAACAGATTTTTTTAATAGAAAATAACCTCCAAATGGTTGTTTACCTGGCAAAGTAAGCAGCGTGGCTAACATGGGTAGAGCTCCAGACTGGAAGATCACCGGTTCGAGCCCCGGGCAAGGCCGTCAGAAAGTGGTGTTGTTGTCCAGCAGGGAGCACTCTGTCCTCTACAAGATTCCTTTATTGCCACACAACCAGGTTGGTGGTATTTGTGATCGGTACAGAGTGTATTAAGCTCTATAGTACATAAAACTGGAACATAGATACATCAAGAAAAGAGATAGGCAATAGTGAAACGAGGGGTGCACATGTGGTGCTTCACGACTGTGGCGCTTTACGTCCATGTTGATGTGAAACTGTGAACTTATTTTGACACAAAATATTTCATTGTGTGTGTGTGTGTGTGTGTGTGTGTGTGTGTGTGTGTGTGTGTGTGTGTGTGTGTGTGTGTGTGTGTGTGTGTGTGTGTGTGTGTGTGTGTGTGTGTGTGTGTGTGTGTGTGTGTGTGTGTGTGTGTGTGTGTGTGTGTGTGTGTGTGTGTGTGTGTGTGTGTGTGTGTGTGTGTGTGTGTGTGTGTGCCTCCCAGGTCTGCCCACCCATATGAGAACCCAGAGGTCCTCAGCTTCCCCGTGGCGGACGGCAGTCTGGCCTACATGAAGTGGATGGACGAAGCCGTCACGGATGACTGACGGATCACCGGACCAATCAGCTCGGACCGCTGTTGGACAAGGGAATCAAGCCATGAAGACATAATAGGCTGCTATTGGGAGCCTTTGAATGCGATGGATTCAAAAGGCACTCTGTTGAACTATGAGATCAGTAGATGAAGATTATAGTACACATCACCTTGTTTGCACCTGTGTTCCTCCACTGTACAGATTAAAGCTAGGCTGTGGAGATCCGCGGCGCTGCGAGTTACTGCCAATGAACTTCCTGTCTGTTGAAGACTCCGGCTGGCAGACCGCCAGGTTTCTCCATGGCTTCAACGCTGTGGAATTGAGACTATTCCGTTTGGGACACGCCTCGGTTAAGCTTAATCTTATTTATTTTAAGATAACAGCACATTCTTTAGATGCTGCCTTTACCAAATGAACCACCTCGCCACATCCCTGCTGTATGGAATCTTTTTTATTTTCTATTTCTATTGTAGTTTTCAATGTAAATCCTGAATATGACACCGTGGTGTGACTGTGCAGTACTTATCTCTAAAGCTCCAGGGAGAGTAGGGCTTTACCTTAAAGGGATAGTTTGGATTATTTCCTTACATAAAGTGGTATTAAATACTTCCGTAGTAAATGCATAGCCATTAACTTCTGCACTATTAGCTGCATAGCCATTAGCTCCTGCAATAGCCATTAGCTGCATAGCCATTAGCTCCTGCAATAGCCATTAGCTGCATAGCCATTAGCTGCATAGCCATTAGCTGCATAGCCATTAGCTGCATAGCCATTAGCTCCTGCAATAGCCATTAGCTGCATAGCCATTAGCTGCATAGCCATTAGCTGCATAGCCATTAGCTTCTGCATTAGCCATTAGCTGCATAGCCATTAGCTTCTGCATTAGCCATTCGCTTCTGCGTTATCCATTAGCTGCATCGCCATTACCATTAGCCATTAGTTCTGGCCCTGTTCCAAGGGAGCCAGGTAGCTTAAGACAGGAGGCAGCACACACAATTCGGTTAAAAAAAAAAAGCTTTTAATCCACACAGCAACTTACTGTATAGGCTACAATAAACTAAAGTTTTAACAATCCACAACAGAACACAGCAGTCCTCGTGTATTTCCCATGCTTGATTCTTCTCTCAGACCGATGGCTTTATAATTTATAATGCAGGACCTGTCGCAGAGGTCTTTATTCGGCATGCAACGACACTCAATGTTTTAGTGGCACACACAGTGGTTAGTTTAACACACGCACACCGGAACACACACGCATGCATTGTCTTTTTAGGATCGCCGATGCGATACTACTCTGCGCTTAACCCATCCCGTCGTCCTTCCACCCCCCAAGGGCAGCCGGGAGCAGACGAGGGCTGTGGCGTGAGCCAAGTGCTCCTGCCCGTCTTCGTCACGGACGCGACAGCGTTAGCGATCTGTTGTTGTGCATGTTTTTCCATTGGGTTTCTCTTATCGGGGGGGGCCTTGCGAGCACAGGGAGAACATGCAAACTCCACACAGAAAGGCCTGGGAGATACCCCACCTGGGTACCTGGCATCGCGGAAACCTGGTCCCCAAGCGGGAATCGAACCCAGGACCTTCTTGCTGTGAGGCGACAGTGTTAACCACTACACCACCGTGCCGCCACCATGGCGATGTCTTGGAACGAATTTCCTCTCTTGAGGAAGCCAGTGTATTACTACACACTGCGGCTATCTAGTGAGCTAGTTCCAAGACATTGCCTGGGACTGAGAGAAGAATCAAGCATGGGGAATACACAAGGACTGCTGTGTTCTGTTGTGGATGGTTAAAACTTTTGTTTGCATATTGTGGTGTCGATTAAAATGTTTTTGTTACCAGACCCCGTGTGCTTCCTGTCTGAAGCTGCCCAGCTCGCTCAGAGCACAGCCTGGATTTTGACTCTGCATCTTTGTAAGTACGCTAATGGCTATGCATTGGTTACACTAGTGGCAAGTATTTCATGCTTTACCACTTTGTAAAAAAATTCCAAATTACCCCTTTTATAAGCTATAAATACCCTTTTATTCGCCGTACTGTATTGTACCCATTCTGCAATCTGTTAATAAAATGTTCAATCAATCAATCAATCAATCAGCAACACATATAGTCAAATATGTTTGTATTTAACTGGATTCATGATTAAATTAACTACATTTCATTTGAAAATATATGGAACTCGTATGTATCTGTTTTATTACTCAAAGAATATTCTACTATGCATGATTAAGTGGTTTATGTAGTTACTAAGCTACAGTATAGGTAGGGTATATGTTTATGCATCATTAACCAGTGATATGTTGCTTAGGAGGAAGCAATTGTGTGTGTCCACATTCCCCTTCCTTGCTCCACAAAGCACAGGCAATAACGCCCCACCTGTTGTGCTCACACACACAGACTTCTGCTGGAAGGGGGAAACCCTGTCTAGCAATCCTCTTAAAAGTTGCTTCAAGATCAGATCAATGTTTACTTCAAATACCGTACATACAGGGGCGACAGTGGCTCAGGAGGTAGAGCAGTCCAGAGGTTCCCGGTTCGATTCCCGTTCCTCCTTCCTGTCCTTGAGAAAGACACTTAACCCCTAACTGCTTCCGATGAGCAGGTTGGCACATTGCCAACGGTGAGTGAACGGGTCAAATGTGAGGAACAAATTGTAAAGCGCTTTGGATAAAAGGCTGTATAAATGCAGCCATTTACGATTTACACAGAATCGGAAACACTTAATTCGCCAAACACAAGGACCGGAATTAGTCTTGTTGACAATGGTGCAGAGACATGCGACAACCTGTACATCTCCCAGTAGACGTATAAAATGCTATATATTACTGAGCAATCAAATTCCAAGGTAGAGGAACACGTGTAAACACTTTTACACAAAAAAATAAATGCATAGGCTACACGGTTGGTGACAGTCATACACAGTCTCGTCAGAACGTAAATAAAGTACGTAATCGACCACAGGAAAAAAGGTACATGATATATATAAGTCATATATTTACGTTTCGTATCGGCAAAAGTCCCCCCTCCCCAAAAAAGCGTTGAACTAACTATGTTTGTGATGGGAGACAAGTGCACTCACCTCCAGACCAAGCCATCCATCCTGTTACAAACACAGCATACTATGATGATAGAAAGTTGGGGTTAAGGTTAGGTTTAGTTTAAGGTAACAGTGTGGTTAGGGTTAAGGGATATGGTTAGTTTAAGGTAACAGTGTTTATTGTTTAAAAAGGATCCCCATTAGCTGTCACCTAAGTGGCGAGCTAGTCTTCCTGGGGTCCACATAGAAAGACAACACAAAACACAAAACATAACAACATAAGATACATATGACAATCACAATTAACAATGATAATCTAAAAACAGTAAAACATTGTAGACATCATTATCTAAAAACATTGTAACATTGTCTAAAAACAGTAAAACATTGTAGACATCATTATCAACATCAGAATATTTTGCTCACATATTTAAGTAGTGCATTCTCAGGTGGTATTTGAAAGACACTTTACTATTCAATTTACTTATGTTCAGTGGGCAGTTATTCCAATGATTGATGGCACGATAAACAACAGTCCTCTTTAAAGCATTTGATGTTGGACGTGGTAACATAATCTGTCCATCATCAGCTGACCTAGTAAAATAAGAATGAACCTGACGGCATCTGACAATTTGTTTGTATAAGAAAACAGGTTGAGACGAAAAGACAGTGTTCCTGAAAAATTTAACTGTGTTGAAAACCAGCCTATTCTCTACCGTTAACCATGAGAGTTGCCGGTGCATAGTGATGGTGTGGTTATGGCTAGTTTAAGGTAACAGTGTGGTTAAGGTTAGGGTTATGGTTATTTTAAGGTAACTGTGGTAGGGTTAGGTTTGGGGCGAGGCTATCAGAAAAGTGTGTCTTGATAGTCTTGAGCAGCCCGATCTCACTTAAAACACACATTTTCTATCTTAGCGTTAAAACAAACCATCATCATAGTATTGTGTTTGTATCAGGGTGAGTGGCTTGATCTGTGGTAAGGAAAAAGTATAAAAGCAATAATGTGCTCAATGAATGAATGAATGAATGAATGGATGAATGAATGAATCGTTTATTTTCTGTCTTTGTTTACAACAAATCAAAAACACACTTGTGTGGACTTACAAAAAGAAAAGAAAAATCAACAACTGTACATATTCAAAGTAAGCTCACACACAAAATCCAAACTCAATGACCGAAAAAAGGAATAGGCTGAAGCACTTGCTTATTTTTGCCTATCCTTTACATTTCTTAAAAACTAAATATATTTTAATGGGGAACTATTTTACTATTTCTTTCACTATTTGGGCACTTTTACACAATTCCTGTGGGTTTATGGAACACCTCTGTAATTTTTCTTTTTTTAATTCATTGTTTTGTATTTCTAATCAAGTCCTCAAAAACAGCATTTTTCTACCTCAAGATCTTAAGCTGTTTTGAGCCTTAGAGAGAATTAGAGACATTAGAGAATTAGAGACATAGATAAGTCCACATAGCTAGGAAACAATGCTAAACACTGAAAAATGCCATTTATAAGATAGTTCCCCTTTAATATAAAAAAATACTTAAAATATATATGCTGCAAGATATATTCTTTTGAAAAAACAAATGTTTGGGGCGGCTGATTGGCGCAGTGGGCAAGGCGCTCGCCACTAATGCAGGAGACGCTGGGATCGAGCCCAGCTCTCGGCGTTGCTACCGGCTGGCCGGTCGTTCATACTAACACAATTGGCAAGTGTTAGAGGGTGGGAAAGCCGGTGGGTGGGGATTGGACGTTGTGGACAGCGACTCCTACAGGTCGGTTTGGTGACGCCGGTACGGCGGAAGCAGGAAGTAGCGGGGGCAGCGTGAGCCTCCCACGCGTTACTCCTCGCCACTGAGAGTTCGAGCTGCTGCGGTGAAAAGATGCGACAGGCTGCCTCCTCGTGTACCGGAGGGGACACGTGATGCAAGGCTTCTGTCCTCACTACAACCGACCAGTGGGAGGCATAGTCTAGCAACAACGTTCAAGACAGGGGAGGGAAGAATTGGATAATATGAAATTGGGATGGGAGAAAAATTGAAAATGGGGAGAAAAAGTGGATTAAAAAAAAGATAAAACAAATGTTTGATGTTTTACTCAAAACTGTACTCCTGAATTATTTTATTTTTTAAGGCTTTTTTAAATCTCCCCTGAGAAGTACACAACTTCAACCCGTCACTAAGGCTATTCCATAGTTTAACTCCCAAAATTTAAACACATCTAGCTTTTAGTTCTTACTTTTGTACATGTTTTAAGAATACATAACCCTCTTAAATGATACTTTCCTTCTCTTGGTTTAAAGAGACATTGCATACAAACTGGTAGGCTTTTACTCTTAGCACGAAAAATGATTTCTCAAGCTCGTAATAATGACGGTTTATGGCAGCGGTGGGCTGCAGACCATAGCAACTCAGCCATTAAATATGCATGAGTGGAAGAAGGGGAATCTTGCGGTACCACTATAATAATAAAGCTCATAGGGTGTATGTTGTGGTACCACTATAATATATAATAAAGCTCATATGGTGTATCTTGGGGTACCACTATAATATATAATAAAGCTCATATGGGTGTATGTTGGGGTACCACTATAATAATAAAGCTCATATGGATGTATGTTGGGGTACCACTATAATAATAAAGCTCATATGGATGTATGTTGCGGTACCACTATAATATATAATAAAGCTCATATGGGTGTATGTTGGGGTACCACTATAATAATAAAGCTCATATGGATGTATGTTGCGGTACCACTATAATATATAATAAAGCTCATATGGTGTATGTTGTGGTACCACTATAATATATAATAAAGCTCATATGGTGTATGTTGTGGTACCACTATAATATATAATAAAGCTCATATGGGTGTATGCTGGGGTACCACTATAATATATAATAAAGCTCATATGGTGTATGTTGGGGTACCACTATAATAAAGCTCATATGGGTGTATGTTGGGGTACCACTATAATAATAAAGCTCATATGGATGTATGTTGTGGTACCACTATAATATATAATAAAGCTCATATGGGTGTATGCTGGGGTACCACTATAATATATAATAAAGCTCATATGGATGTATCTTGGGGTACCACTATAATATATAATAAAGCTTGTATGGATGTATGTTGCGGTACCACTATAATATATAATAAAGCTCATATGGATGTATGTTGGGGTACCACTATAATATATAATAAAGCTCATATGGGTGTATGTTGGGGTACCACTATAATAATAAAGCTCATATGGATGTATGTTGGGGTACCACTATAATATATAATAAAGCTCGTATGGATGTATGTTGCGGTACCACTATAATATATAATAAAGGTCATATGGTGTATGTTGTGGTACCACTATAATATATAATAAAGCTCATATGGGTGTATGCTGGGGTACCACTATAATATATAATAAAGCTTGTATGGATGTATGTTGCGGTACCACTATAATATATAATAAAGCTCATATGGATGTATGTTGGGGTACCACTATAATATATAATAAAGCTCATATGGGTGTATGTTGGGGTACCACTATAATAATAAAGCTCATATGGATGTATGTTGGGGTACCACTATAATAATAAAGCTCATATGGATGTATGTTGCGGTACCACTATAATATATAATAAAGCTCATATGGGTGTATGTTGGGGTACCACTATAATAATAAAGCTCATATGGATGTATGTTGCGGTACCACTATAATATATAATAAAGCTCAATATGTGTGTATGTTGGGGTACCACTATAATATATAATAAAGCTCATATGTGTGTATGTTGGGGTACCACTATACTATATAATAAAGCTCATATGGATGTATGTTGGGGTACCACTATAATATATAATAAAGCTCATATGTGTGTATGTTGGGGTACCACTATAATATATAATAAAGCTCAATATGTGTGTATGTTGGGGTACCACTATAATATATAATAAAGCTCATATGTGTGTATGTTGGGGTACCACTATACTATATAATAAAGCTCATATGGATGTATGTTGGGGTACCACTATAATATATAATAAAGCTCATATGGATGTATGTTGGGGTACCACTATAATATATAATAAAGCTCATATGTGTGTATGTTGGGGTACCACTATAATATATAATAAAGCTCATATGGGTGTATGTTGGGGTACCACTATAATAATAAAGCTCATATGGATGTATGTTGCGGTACCACTATAATATATAATAAAGCTCATATGTGTGTATGTTGGGGTACCACTATAATATATAATAAAGCTCATATGGTGTATGTTGCGGTACCACTATAATATATAATAAAGCTCATATGGGTGTATGTTGGGGTACCACTATTATATATTATAAACCTATTTTCAAATGGTTCCTACTAACTTTTGTTCATGTTCACAAAACATTGATTGGACCGTGCAAGTGCACACACAAGATACTTCTTTTATTTAAAATGTGTGGACATTCCCATTTACTAATCCCGTTGAACAAGACTGTCGATGCTGCTGTAATTTGTAATCTTTGAAACTAAAATGCCACCGAAACCACCACTAGATTCCACCACACGCCCCACTCGACGGCCAAACACACAGCTTGGCAGCCATACTCGGTTACCTCACTAAAGCAGGATTGACCGCTAGGCCCCCCGGTCCGCAGAAGGGTTTCCGGCACGACGGCCTGACAATTGAACTGTCGACACGGTTCATCTCTGGTGTCGTCTCTGGTGTTGTCTCTATAGAGCCACGGTAATCCTGGCCGGCCTGACATTTGGGTCATTTAGGGTACCACCAGTGTGTATGTTAGTGTGTGTTTGTGCGTACATGCATGCACGTGCACATGTTTTGCACATACACAAATTACTTTTGACACCATTTTGAACGGGAATGTGGTTGTTGCTGGTTTTAAGGGATTCAAAATCCAAAATGCTTTCTGTAATTTGACTAAATGTACACTAGAGGGCGGTGTTTCAATACGTATAGGATACACACACACACACGCTACACTCATATTGATACAGTTCCATGATGTGAAACACTAATCATGATGAGTCACAGTAAGTCTGTTTTCAGCGGTTGTACCTGTAGGCTACGTGCCATTTTCACACTCTATTATACATTTCCCTTCTGTTGCCAGTCAATCATCTATAATCCGTTGACCTACATCATCCTCTTGGGAAGGAATCTGTCTCTGTTTACTGACGGCAGCAGAATGCAGATATTGTGTTCCAACATGCTTTATGTGATGGCAGGGTCAACCTCATGAATCCTGCCTGACCTGCTATGAGGATAGATCACACAACACACACACGCACGCACACACGCACGCACGCACGCACGCACGCACGCACACACACACACACACACACACACACACACACACACACACACACACACACAATGGGGGACCCCGATGTAAACAAGACGAAAGTCTTTTTCTGGTCTGCATCCTCTTAGCAGTTGTTTTGTATTGAGCCGTACTGTATTGTACCCATTCTGCAATCTGTTAATAAAGTTTTCAACCAATCAATCAATCACAAACACACACACACACAGCCGTGGTTTCATGTATCGTGGGGACATTCCAGAGACTTACATTCATTCCCTACCTCCTTACCGCAACCTTATAAGTGCTAGTAGGTTTTTTTTTATTTTTTTTTAATACGTGTTAAATAGCCATCACTTGTATGTGTTGTATAGAGAGGGTTTGGTCAGTAACATGGGTCTCCCAGTCCCTCCACTCTTATTTCAAGAAATCTTGCCAAGCCAAATTTGCTGATTGGATAAAGTGGGAATGGGATACCAGAAAATCTATTTTCTGTTTACTGCAGAGTGGAGGGACTGGGAGATCCATGTTACTGACCAGATAATCTATATCAGTGATGGCTGTCAGAATGTAGAGTTATTATTTTAACATGTAGACCACTTATTTTAACAAGAAAATACCACGTACAGCATCTTACCTAGCACGTAACCATGACAACTACATGACAACCCTAACCTAAAATAGCTCACCAAAAGTCCACACGACACCAAAATAAAAATATCGCGTACACAACGGTAGGAAAACAAGGACATACACACAGTACATGGCCTTCCTCGACGTCAGTATGTATCAGTGACCAGGCACGTGCAGAGGGGGGGGGGGGGGGGGCTTTGGGTGCCCAAGCACTTGCCCATGTGCCCATTGATGACCAAAGTGCCCTTTTTTGGCAAGGCTTTTTTATATATATTTTTTTTTAATGTAAAGGGCAATGCCCATGGTCCTCATCAAGATTATCTTTTCACAATTAATAATATTATAAATAAAAATAAATATTTAAATGCCTGTCTGTCTGAGGTGCATGGTTTTCTGTTATGTTGCGCGAGCGCGACGTAACATACACGCGTGTAAGATTCCGTGTTACATTCTCTAAATATTGGTTGCTAATGCTCTAGTTTGGCTGGTTACGTTACACGCTGTAGTTGGTGTTCTAACATGTTGATACGTGTGCCCTTTTTCAAATGTGAGCCCCTGCCCCTCTAAAGGTCTCTGCACGGCCCTGTCAGTGACATGGACACTAAAGCTACTATAATCCCTACCTAGGGGATACAGCTACTGATTACCGGCAGTACATTCAGCGGTGCAGTGGCAGGTGACATGGTGGATATACTGCCTATTTTTATTCAATTTTTATTTTTACTTCTCCACTGTACTATAATTCTATGACTTCTACTACCTGTACCCCCCCCCCCCCCCCCCCCCCATGCTGCTATGATGCCTGGATTTCCCCAAGGGGATCAATAAAGGAATATCTTATCTTACTGTAGTACTGGGGTGAGGTTCATATGGTGCAGACAGTCAGAACAGCCTACATGTATCTCAGTGGTAGTTATAGGCTGATAGGTGTAGTTAACCCTGCTCTAAATCATTTGGTTCAAGGTCAAGGAACCCCCAAATACCTTCACATTAGCCCACTGATCCTTGTTTTTACAAGATTTTGTCTCAGGGGCCCCCCTGTTTGAAAGTTGTTGATGGATATTATATTATAACCCAGCAGGGGGCCTTTCGGTGTGTGGAGTTTGCATGTTCTCCCCGTGTCTGCGTACTGTACGTGCAGGCTAGGTTTCCTGCCGTTGTCCTTGACCAAGGTACTGGCGTAACTACAACTGGAGTTGGTCCCCGGGCGCCGCACTGTGTGTGGCTGCCTCCTGCCTGAATAGTTAGGGTGGGTCAAATGCAGAGGACGAACGTCCCTAAGGGGATTAATAAAGGTACAACTTAATTTAAATTATGTACTCCTGAACCCCATGAATATCTATAATGTAGGTGGAGAGAGAAACCAGTGGAGAGAGTTAATGATTAGATGAGATTCGATGTTCCTTTCTTGATCCCCTTGGGGAAATTCTGGCCTCATAGCAACATGGGGGAGGGGAGGTACAGGTATGGGCAGGGGAATGGTAAATGTCTGCATTTATATAGCAGCTTTTATCCAAAGTGCTTTACAATTTGTTCCTCACATTTTACCCATTCACACACCGACGGCGGAGGCGGCGACCATGCAACAAGGTGCCAACGTGCTCATTGGGAGCAATTAGGGGTTAAGTGTCTCGCTCAACACATCGACACGCTGCCCGGGAGGAGTGGGAATCTAACCGAACTCTGAATATAGTAGGGATGCTCGATATTGGCTTTTTTACCGATACCGATATACCGATATTGTCCAACTCTTAATTTCCGATACCGATATCAACCGATACCGATATGTGCAGGGTGTGTGTCCCCCCCCCCCCCCCCAAAAAACAGAATAATTTCAGGTAATTAACATTACATATATCTTGTTGTGGAATTATTATGCATACTTTTGACAATAAATAAAATCAGAATTTGTTCTTACTTGCTTGCCTGGGTAAATAAAGGTTATAGAAATGTAAATGTTTTATTTTTTTTTTGAAAACCGATACAGATATTTTTCGATATTACATCTTAATGCCAATATCGGTAGGCCGATAATATCGGACATCCCTAGAATATAGTCATGGCTGTATGGAAGGTACTGTGAACAAATGCCTAGCAAATCAGAGCAGAACATACTGTAAACAAACATAAACACACACACACACATACCAGCCCCAACACACACACACACACCTAACCATAACCCTAAAGAATAAACAGTGTAAACAATATAATTAACACTGAATATCATTTTTTTTAACAATAAACAGTGTAAACAAGGGTTATATTAGGGGCAACAGGGGCTCGGTGGGTAGAGAAGTCGTCTGGTAATCCGGAGGTTCCCGGTTTGATTCCCGCTCCTCCCGGGAAAGACACTTAACCCCTAACTGTCCCCGATGAGCAGGTTGACACATCAGTGTGTGAGTGAATGGGTCAAATGTGAGGAAAGAATTGTAAAGCGCTTTGGATAAAAGTGCTATATAAATGAACCATGGCATTTACCATTCGTTATACATTACAATAAATATAGGCAATAGAAAAATGTAAGCCGAATGTATACTCAAGTTCAAGTTTGTTTTTATTTGTCACATATACAGTAAGTGAAGTAAGCTGTGGTGGATAAGATAAAGGAACGCATATAAATGTGGAATTCTCTGTTGTAGAATGAAGTAGTGGATGTACAGTACAGCTCAATACATACAATTGTTAAGGGGATGCAGACCAGAGAAAGACTTTCGTCTTGTTTACACCAGGGTCCCCCATTTTCAATTCATCATAACATATATGACATACATGACATACAGATAGACAGTACTGCTACATCTATACATTTATGACATATCAGATTTGCAAATACAGTACTGTTTGTGATACAAAAGTGTCCAGAAAAGGAGTGTATATACATTTGGCATAGAAACTGTACATTGGAGGAGGTTGGTGGGGTGGGGTTGGGTGAGGGCTGTACATTGGAGGTGGGGGGGGGGTTGGGTAGGGGACACACACACATTTTACACTGTACATTGGAATGTTGACAAAGCCTTACTTGGTCATTTACTGTACAACTAGGTTAGGACATTTGTAGGGGCCAGTTTCGAATTGCAGTCTCACGTAGGTGTTTTTTGAGAGTGTTTTTGAAGGTGGGTAGTGATTCACATTCCTTTACAGCTTTAGGCAGGGCGTTCCACATTGATGTGGCATAATTGCGAAACGTGTTTAGTCCCTTGTTTGAGCCGAATCTGGGTTTTACATGATTTGTGGAGCTCCCTCTGGTGTTGTGATCGTGGTATTCACTGACCTTTGGGAAGTATTTTGACATGTACATGGGTACCTTGGTCGCGTAGTGTATCTTGTAGACCAGGCCCATTGCAAGTTGCTGTACTCTGTCATCTACTCTAAGCCATCCTAGGTTGTCAAAGTGGGCAGGGGTGAGGTGGGTTCTAGGAGTCAGGTCAAGTAGTAGTCTGACTAGCTTGTTTTGAGATGTTTGTAATTATTATAAATTATAAAATGACTTATATTTCTATCATTCAATTTTGTTGGGCACGATCGATTTCAAAGTTGCTTAAATTAATATATGTGAAGTCTGGCCGATTTTATACATACAATTATACATACAATAGTTAAGGGGATGCAGACCGGAGAATTACTTTCGTCTTGTTTTCATCAGGGTCCCCCATTTTCAATTCAACCATACAGTACCAAGTGATCGCATATTTGCATCTCGTATTCATTCAGTCTCCCATGTCTGATTATTTTAAGTGTTCTTTTGTGTTTGTGTACCTGCATGGCTACCTGCATAAGCATAACAATAGCGTATGGAATCCAACCCATTTCATGGCCATCATCATCACCATCATCATCATCATCATCATCACCATCATCATCATTGTTGTTGTTGCCGTAGTAACTGCCATACTTTTTCTATTTCCATTATTGTCAGTCAGAATTTCACATAATAAATGAATGCCAAGGTAGGCTGAAACACATGAAATAATCTTTATTATTACCATCTCTGAAAATGTTTTCTTTAATCATGTTAAATTAAATTCAAGTGTTTTATTTAAAAAATGTCAACATAACATATTTAAGACATACAGTATAAGATTCTTCCACAAACATGGAACGATGAACACTGCACACGTGTGCTTTTGATTGAGCCAGAATATATTCAGGTGTTAAATTAAAATGTTTTAGTTACAGTAACATAACATAAATTAAATGTTAAACATAAGATCACAGCACAAACATAACATGAACACTGTGCACATGTGTACATTAAATGTTATTTAACATAAAGAACATTCAAGTGTTTGATTACAAATTTTTAATTTCCTGGGGGGGTTGGGTACATATGTGAAGTCTGGCCGATTTTATACATACAATTATACATACAATAGTTAAGGGGATGCAGACCGGAGAATTACTTTCGTCTTGTTTACATCAGGGTCCCCCATTTTCAATTCAACCATACAGTACCAAGTGATCGCATATTTGCATCTCGTATTCATTCAGTCTCCCATGTCTGATTATTTTAAGTGTTCTTTTGTGTTTGTGTACCTGCATGGCTACCTGCATAAGCATAACAATAGCGTATGGAATGCAACCCATTTCAGTGGTAGTTAGGCTGATAGGTGTAGTTCACCCTGCTCTAAATCATTTGGCTCAAGGTCAAGGACCCCCAAATACCTTCACATTAGCCCACTGACCCCTTGTTTTTACAAGATTTTGTCTCAGGGGCCCCCCTGTTTGAAAGTTGTTGATGGATATTATATAACCCAGCAGGGGGCCGTTTGGTGTGGAGTTTGCATGTTCTCCCCGTGTCTGCGTACGTGCATGCTAGGTTTCCTGCCGTTGTCCCTATGCCATAAATGTCATGTATGTTATGTATGTCATAAATGTCTATATGAATTGAAAATGGGGGACCCTGATGGAAACAAGACAAACGTCTTTCTCAGGTCTGCATCCCCTTAACAATTGTATGTATTGAGCCGTACTGTATTGTACCCATTCTGCAATCTGTTAAATAAAGTTTTCATTCATTCATTCAGTCCTTGACCAAGGTACTGGCGTTACAACAACTGGAGTTGGTCCCCGGGCGCCGCACTGTGTGTGTGGCTGCCTCCTGAATAGTTAGGGTGGGTCAAATGCAGAGGACGAACGTCCCTAAGGGGATTAATAAAGGTACAACTTAATTTAAATGATGTACTCCTGAACCCCATGATGAATATCTATAATGTAGGTGGGGAGAAACCAGTGGAGAGAGTTAATGATTAGATGAGATTCGATGTTCCTTTCTTGATCCCCTTGGGGAAATTCTGGCCCCATAGCAGCATGGGGGAGGGGGGAGGGGAGGTACAGGTATGGGCAGGGGAATGGTAAATGTCTGCATTTATGTAGCAGCTTTTATCCAAAGTGCTTTACAATTTGTTCCTCACATTTTACCCGTTCACACACGCCGACGGCGGAGGCGACCATGCAAGGTGCCAACGTGCTCATTGGGAGCAATTAGGGGTTAAGTGTCTTGCTCAAGGACACATCGACACGCTGCCCGGGAGGAGTGGGAATCTAACCTAACTCTGAATATACAGTAGTAGGGATGCTCGATATTGGCTTTTTTACAGATACCGATATACCGATATTGTCCAACTCTTAATTTCCGATACCGATATCAACCGATACCGATATATGCAGGGTGTGTCGTCGTCCCCCCCCCCCACCCCCCCCAAAAAAAACAGAATAATTTCAGGTAATTAACATTACATATCTCTTGTTGTGGAATTATTATGCATACTTTTGACAATAAATAAAATCAGAATTTGTTCTTACTTGCTTGCCTGGGTAAATAAAGGTTATAGAAATGTAAAATTTCTTTTTTCTTTTTTTTTTGAAAACCGATACAGATATTTTCCGATATCACATTTTAATGCCAATATCGGCCGATAATATCGGTAGGCCGATAATATCGGACATCCCTAGAATATAGTCATGGCTGTATGGAAGGTACTGTAAACAAATGCCTAGCAAATCAGAGCAGAACATACTGTAAACAAACATAAACACACACACACACATACCAGCCCCAACACACACACACACCTAACCATAACCCTAAAGAATAAACAGTGTAAACAATATAATTAACACTGAATATAATTTTTTTTAACAATAAACAGTGTAAACAAGGGTTATATTAGGGGCAACAGGGGCTCTGTGGGTAGAGCAGTCGTCTGGTAATCCGGAGGTTCCCGGTTTGATTCCCTCTCCTGCCGGGAAAGACACTTAACCCCTAACTGTCCCCGATGAGCAGGTTGACACATCAGTGTGTGAGTGAATGGGTCAAATGTGAGGAAAGAATTGTAAAGCGCTTTGGATAAAAGTGCTATATAAATGAACCATGGCATTTACCATTCGTTATACGTTACAATAAATATAGGCAATAGAAAAATGTAAGCCGAATGTATACTCAAGTTTGTTTTTATTTGTCACATATACAGTAAGGTAGCTGTGGTGGATAAGATAAAGGAACGCATATAAATGTGGAATTCTCTGTTGTAGAATGAAGTAGTGGATGTACAGTACAGCTCAATACATACAATTGTTAAGGGGATGCAGACCAGAGAAAGACTTTCGTCTTGTTTACATCAGGGTCCCCCATTTTAAATTCATCATAACATATATGACATACATGACATACAGATAGACAGTACTGCTACATCTATACATTTATGACATATCAGATTTGCAAATACAGTACTGTTTGTGATACAAAAGTGTCCAGAAAAGGAGTGTATATACATTTGGCGTAGAAACTGTACATTGGAGGAGGTTGGGTGAGGGCTGTACATTGGAGGTGGGGGGGGGGGGGGGGGGTTGGGTAGGGGACACACACACATTTTACACTGTACATTGGAATACTGACAAAGCCTTACTTGGTCATTTACTGTACAACTAGGTTAGGACATTTGTAGGGGCCAGTTTCGAATTGGAGTCTCACGTAGGTGTTTTTTGAGAGTAGTAAATACTAGGTGCTGGACAATTAGCATTTCAATGGTGTGTGGGGGTTGCAGCCAGCGCATTCCAACGGCAGCGTGTCAAAGTGTCCTTGAGCAAGACGCTTAACCCCCAATTGCTCCTGATGAGCAGGTTGGCACCTCTGCCGTCTGTGAGTGAATGTGAGGTGGGTTCTAGGGGTAAGGTCAAGTAGAAGTCTGACCGGTTTGTTTTGTGATGTTTGTAATCTTGTTTTTAGCGCCTTTGAGGTGCTTTGGTACCATGAGGTGCAAGCATAGTCGTAGTACAAATATACAGCACTGTTGGGGGGGGGGGGGGCTCTCTCGCATATAGTAATAATAGAGTATATACATTTGAGGGGGAATAAACTGTACATATACAGCACTGTTTGTGATACAAAAATAGTAGAGTACATTAACCTGGCACACAACATACTTGTTCACATGTCATTTTTCTTTCACTCTAAAGTACAGTTTATTCCCCCTCAAATGTATATACTCTATTATTACTATATACTATTTTTGTATCACAAACAGTGCTGTATATTTCTAGACCTCTTCCAATGTACAGTTTATATGTCTGAGGAGAAGACTGGTACTCATCATCTTCGTCTCCACAAAGTAGGCTACTGGGGGGTCTACTGTATGTGAGACATATTTCCTTTAGAGTGAAAGAAAAATGACATGTGAACAAGTATGTTGTATATTTGTAGACCTCTTCTGCAGACAACATTCTGCAATCTGTTAATAAAATGTTCAATCAATCAATCAATCTCCCCGTACTGTGAACCTGATGTAAACAAGAAAATTTTTCTGTTTGATATCTCAATGTTTTGTAATAAAAAAAAAAATTCTGATTAGACAAGAGATAACAATTATTTGCATCTTTATTGTAACAAATGTATGAACAGTCAGCAATAGATGTCAAATGGTTTACAGTAATATCAAGTAACAAGTGACTTATATCTCGACCATTAGCCAATGGAAATGCATCTTCAGAAATAAGATCAGATAAACAAGACTGACACAAAACTGATGAATGATGAAATGAGCACATAAAGTGCAGACATACTATAAAATCCTATCTACATGGGTGTTCCAGGTTAGTGTGTTATCGACAAAAATCCCAAGATATTTATATGAAGAGACCTGTGAGATGGACTGTGTGTGGATGACCACAGGCCTGTGGTCCCCAACACCTCTGGGGTCAAACACCATCTCCCACAAACCTCTGGATTTCCAAATAATAGTCAGCTAGGTCACTGTCATTCTTAATTAGAGCTAAAATGGCAGTGTCATCAGAAAATGTAAATACTATTGTAATAAAACGTTCAAAACTATGTTCAATTTGTGTATTGTTTTGTTACTATAAGATTGTACAGTACAGTAACAGCAGTTGTCAGTCAAGTCAAGAGTTCAGAATTGTATTAAAACACACACACAAATTACAAGATACAAGGTTACACGTTAACTGGCTTATTTACCACTTTGACCTCCATTATTTGCTATGACTAGTGGCAACACTTTTGCCAAGCCAGCTATGAGATTGTTACATACATCCACTGTTAGTTTATTGCGCCAGAAAAACCTTATGGCCGCTACTAAAGCATCTTTCGTGAAAGGTTTCGCCTCTCTGCGAATATAGTCTTTCATCAGGTGCCACACAATTTCAATGGGGTTCAAATCGGGAGACTCAGCGGGGGTTTTGACCCAATTGATTCCCTCTGCTTCAATGCAAACTCTGGCAGCGCTGTGTTTCGGGTCGTTATCCTGGAAGAAACGATGGCTCTCCCCAAAAGTTGCTCGTATGTACGGACCGGCGGCTGCTTTGATGATCGATTCTTCAAAAAAGACACGGTCCATTATTCCATCGAAAATAACAAGCGGGCCTGGACCAAGCTTGGAAATCGCGCCCCAAACATGCACTTTTAATGGATGTTTAGGTGCGAGTGCGACAGTGCTTTCATCTGTAAATATGACGTCATGCCACGTTTCACATGTATCGATCCACTGGTGCGCCTGTAGATGAATGAATGAAAACTTTATTTAACAGATTGCAGAATGGGTACAATACAGTACGGCTCATAGATAGATAGATAGATAGATAGATAGATAGATAGATAGATAGATAGATAGATAGATAGATAGATAGATAGATAGATAGATAGATAGATAGATAGATAGATAGATAGATAGATAGATAGATAGATAGATAGATAGATAGATAGATAGATAGATAGATAGAAGAAAAACAAACCTGTGCGAGTCTTAATTCTTTATTTTTGTCACGGATCATTGGCCAGAACTTAGTTTGACCATATTTCCAGCCGAGGCCCCTACGTGCTCTACGGATAGCAGTCAGGCTGAGATGAATACCCAAATCGTCTTCGATGCACTTCTGGATTTGCCTTGCAACCATGCAATTGCGGGCCTTTGTCAAGTTGTCAATGGCGACCAGGACATTGCTATGGAAAGGGAAGAGAAAGAAAGTGGAAATTAATTAACTGAGAGTTAATGAATCGTCAGAATGAACAGAATATTGCACCGTTCTTATTTAGAAACGGCAACATATTATTTCACAATGTGCTAATACCATAGAACTATATACCGCATGTATATATTCCCTCCCCGCCGTATGTATATTTCCCTCCCACCCCCTCCTAATGTACAGTCCCCTCCCCATCATATGTATATACTCTGTCAGGATCTAGGGGTAACAGTACTGTATATTTGAATACCGCTTATGTCACAAATGTATCAGTACTAAATACCTATATGTCCCTATGCCATAAATGTCATGTATGTTGCGTATGTCATAAATGTCTATATGAATTGAAAATGGGGGACCCTGATGTAAACAAGACAAACGTCTTTCTCAGGTCTGCATCCCCTTAACAATTGTATGTATTGAGCCGTACTGTATTGTACCCATTCTGCAATCTGTTAAATAAAGTTTTCATTCATTCATTCATGCTTGAGGAAGACCGGTAGCCTGTTGCTTAATAACAGCGCAACAGTGCAAAAATGCTTCCGCATTCGTCACCGCACGCCAGTACGGTAATGCGCCTTTCATTTTCCTTCGCCCAGCGCCCAGGCGGCGTGCTCGCGAGGTGCCCGCGCATGCGCATTAGACCTTTTACTGTGGTTCAACAGTTTTAGTAGCAGTGCACAGAACCAGAGCATTTAGACCTTTTACTGTGGTTCAACAGTTTTAGTAGCAGTGCACAGAACCAGAGCATTTAGACCTTTTACTGTGGTTCAACAGTAGTTCATACAAGACTTTCTTTGTTAAATGTGTCATAATGACTGTAGCATTTGTGTGTGTGTAACGTACACTGTAAAAAATAAATGTTTTTTCACAGGAAATTCACTATTATTTTACAGATTACTTTTGTTTTTCTACTTTAAGTGTAAATGTCATACAAATATAGTAAATTACCTTTTATCAAACTATTAACCATTAAATAAAGGTTGTAATTCCTTCATAGTTAAATACAGTAGAGGTTGCATACTTCATTATCTAAAGATGGTAAGTTAGAGTGTTGTGTTCACTCATAGTTAAAGACTGTAGAGGTTGAGTACTTCATTATCTAAACATGGTAAGTTAGTTAGAGTGTTGTGTTCAGTCAGACAGTAGACAAGTAGAGGTTGAGTACTTTATTATCTAAACATGGTTTGTTTGATTGATTGAAACGTTTATTAACAGATTGCAGAATGGGTACAGTACAGTACAGCTCAATACATACAATTGTTAAGGGGATGCAGACCAGAGAAAGACTTTCGTCTTGTTTACATCAGGGTCCCCCATTTTCAATTCATCATAACATATATGACATACATGACATACAGATAGACAGTACTGCTACATCTATACATTTATGACATATCAGATTTGCAAATACAGTACTGTTTGTGATACAAACGTGTCCAGAAAAATAAGTGTATATACATTTGGCGTAGAAACTGTACATTGGTGAGTTAGAGTGTTGTGTTCATTCATAGTTAAAGACAGCCGAGGTTGAGTAGTTTCTTCTGATATTCCATAGTAAAGTACACGTTAACGTTACAATGTGTTGTGTTCACAACACTGTTTAGTCTGACGACGCTATTATGTTGAGACAATGAACACACGACCGTGTGGTTTCATTACTTTATTCGACTGACTCTTAGGTTACAAACACAGCCCTACCTCGAGCGCTAACCACGCCCGTCTATTAAAGGCACAGTAGCCTACAATGTAACTGCTAGTATGTCACAACCTATACGTAGCATAACAGGACATAACATTTTCCCCCCCCTTCCCTCTTGCAACAGCAATAGAACATTCCAGTCCATGAACAGAAACTGAACACTTCAGTCCACCAACCCGTGGCATTTACCCAGTAACATAGTCCCCATGCCAAGCGGGTGGAGCCCTCACCCTCTGAGGGCGAGCAGGCTGGGGAGCAGGGTCTGGTGGTTGTGGTGGGTTACCTCCCACCCTGGTTGCTTCCAAGCGGGGCTGCCAACTGCGGGTTGCAGCTTGGCTCATGGATGATGCAGGCAGTGTCGGGGCACCCACCTTATGCAGGCGGTTTGAGTGCCAGCGAGAACCATCATCTAGTCTGTAGGTGGCCGGACCCAGTTGACGGGTCACTCGGAGGGGTGCTGACCAGTATGAGCTCAGCTTGTTCTTGCGGTTGGCGTGTTTAATCCTGACCCAATCCCCTGCTGACATAGTGGGAGTCTGTACTCTGTGAGAGGCATCATACCTCCGTTTCATCTGAGCCTGTGAGCTTTGGACCTGATCTCTGGCCTTCTCGAGCCCAGGGCTCTCGCATGCAGGGGCCGGTTCAGCTCTCAAGCAGTCTAGTGGTTGTTTCATTTCTCGCCCAATCATGAGCAGAGCCGGAGAGACCCCTGTGGTGGAGTGCTTGGATGCCCGGATGGTCAGGAGAGTTTGGGTGAGTGCAGCGCTGAAGGTTTTCCCCTCCTCCAGGCAGGCTCTGATTCCATTCTTCAGAGATTTGTTTAGGCGTTCAACGCCGCCGTTACTTTCAGGATGGTAGACCGACGTCCTGATGTGCCTGATGGACCTCAGTGACAGGAACTCAGAGAACTCTGCCGAGATGAATTGAGGCCCATTGTCTGTGGTGACGACACTGGGCAGGCCCCAGCGCCCAAACAGCTTAACGAGGTTGTCGGTGATGCTCTGTGTGGTGATGGAGCTGAGTTCGATGGCCTCTGGCCACTTCGAGTGTAGGTCGTGCACGACCATCAGGTAGCGGGCATGTGCCGGGGCCCCATGAAGCTCTCCGCATAGGTCAACCTGAATGTGCTCCCACGGCGCGGACGGCCACGGGGTCGGGGTGAGGGGTGCTGTAGCCGGCTGGCCCGTTTTCCCACTCAGCAGGCAGCAGGTACAGTTGCGCACCAGCTCCTCTACGTCGCCGTCTATGTGAGGCCACCACACTGTGTCTCTGCAGCGTTGTTTCAACTTAACCACCCCCAGGTGGCCGTCGTGCGCCATGTGCAATACCCTGGCCCTCAGCGCCTCTGGTAGAATAGCGCGGTGACCGCGGGCGAGGCACACCTCCCCCCAGCAGGAGAGCTCGTCGCGGACTCGGCGGTAGGGGAGCAGTCTGTCCTCCACCGTGGCTGGCCAGCCGTCCTGGATATAGGCACGGAGATTTGTAAATGTCTCATCTTCAGCCGCAGCCTGCTGCAGCTCAGCCAGCGTGACTACTGCGCTGAGCGGTCCATGCAGCATGTGGACCCAGTCCACGTCGTCCTCCTGTTCAGGACTCGCCTCACCCGCCTCTTTTGTCGTAGAGACGGCTCTTGAAAGAAGGTCAGCTACCGTGTTAGAGCGCCCCGGCATAAACTCGAGTCCGAAGTTGTACTGATTCAGCCTATCAGCCCACCTCAGTAGCCTCATAGGCTTGTGCCCCGCCCCTCGGGTCGCCAGCAGCGCTGTCAGAGACTGATGATCTGTGCGAATGGTGAACGCCCTGCCATACAGGTAGACATGCCAGCGTTCGCAGGCCCACAGACAGGCGAGGGCCTCCCTTTCCCCCACAGAGTATTTCTGCTCGGCTGGTGTGAGGGCCCGAGAGGCAAAAGCCACTGGACGCTCTACCCCTCCATAAACCTGGGATAGCACGGCGCCGAGCGCCACCCCAGAGGCGTCACAGGTGACCAAGGTGGGCGCGGT
Organism: Notolepis coatsorum; assembly: GCF_963971535.1. Classification (NCBI taxonomy): domain Eukaryota; kingdom Metazoa; phylum Chordata; class Actinopteri; order Aulopiformes; family Paralepididae; genus Notolepis; species Notolepis coatsorum. Next base: position 18,083,120 of record NC_140175.1, read on the forward strand.
CAGGCTGAAATGCGCCAGTGTTGGCGGGGACGTGAGCTGCCGGGGTCCAGTCCCATACCGCATCCTTGCGTAACAGCTGGCGCAGAGGGGCCGTCGAGTCAGAATAGTGTGGCATGAACCGGAGGTAGTAGGCAGCCATGCCCAGAAAAGAAGACAGCTTGGACGGCGACTGCGGGTCCGGCAGGGACAGGATTGCTTCGGTGTGGGACATGATCGGGGTGATAACCTCCCTGGAGAGCCTGAACCCCAGGAACTCGACCTCAGTAGCTCCAAATGTACACTTCTCCGCGTTGAGTGTGACCCCGTTTTGCTTGAAGCGCTGGAAGACCTGCTCCAGGCGAGCGTCGTGGAGTGCAGCGGTGGGCGCATGCACCACCACATCATCCAAGTAGATGCTGACCCCCTGGATGCCAGCCAAAATGAGCGACATTATTTTCTGAAAACAGCTTGGGGCTGATGACAGGCCAAAAGCCATGCGCTTGTACCTGAAAACCCCCACATGTGTGACAAACGCTGTGAGGTCCATACTGCCCGGTGCCAGGGGAACCTGCAGGTAGCCGTGACGTAAATCCATTTTACTGAAAATCGTGGAGCCATGGAAATGGCTAGTCAGCTCCTCCGCTGTGGGGAGGGGATACTTGTCAGGGATGATGGCTTTGTTTACGTCTGTCAGATCGACGCATAGACGCAGTCCGCGCCCCCCCCGTTTCTTGGCTATCACCAGGTTGGACACCCAGGGAGAGGCGTTGATCGGTTCTATGACGTCCTCCTTCACCAGATGACGAATCTCCTCCTCCACCGCATCACGGAGGGCCAAGGGAATGCGCCGCAGCGGCTGAATGACGGGTCGGACAGACGTGTCCACCGAGGGCTGGTGCACAAATCCAGTCATACAGCCCAGGCCTTCGAACAGTGTCGGGTGATGGTCAGGCCAGGACGCGGTGACCTGCAGGACGCGTAGACCCCCAGCGTCGGTCAATGTGAAGTCCAGAGCATGAAACAGGTCTAGCCCCATGATGTTAGCCCCTCTCCGTGTGATGTAGAACTCGGTGTCAGGGATGTGTCTCTTGTTGTACTCCACAGGTAGGCAGGCTACCCCTAAAGTGGTGATCGGGGCGTGGCCATACCCCGACAGGGCGTTTGCTGCTGTAGTCAACGGCACGTGACTGAAGAGCCGGTCATAAGTGGACTTATTCAGGAGCGACACTTTAGCCCCTGTGTCCACGAGGAGTGGTATGGAGGCCCCACCCACACGACATGTGCAATGACTGAATGAGGCCTGTGGGCTTTGTACTGTATTGATGGGAACAGCCCCAGACTGTGCGTGATCAGGAGGAGAGCGACACCAGCGCGCAAAATGGTTAACCCTGTTGCAGTTACGGCAGCGCTTGCCTAGAGCAGGGCAGGACAGGTCCCTGGTTGCATGCTTAGGGGAGCCACAGTTACCACAACGCCTTTGTCCATTCTCCCTCTCCCTCGGCGCCCTGTCTGCCACTCTCTGCACATCGAAGTTGTCACCGTCTGCGCCAGCTGCCTCCTGGGCCACGTTCTGAACTCCGGGTGGAGGTGACGTCACAGGCTCATGCACCGCGCGGGAAAACTTGCGCGCCTCAGAGATAGCTGTCTCCAACTGTTTTCCAATCACTACTGCATCAGCTAGTGTCATGGCGTCCGGCTCTAATAACAGTCTCTCCCTCAGTTGAGCACACAATGTTCTTTCAATCAGCTGGTCGACTATGAGTCCATCCTCCAAGTTCCTAAAATCACAATGCTTGGCTAGCTCCCGCAGGGCAGACACATATTGCGAAACAGTCTCACCAGACCTCTGTGCTCTCTGGCGGAACTCAAACCGGTACATCCGACGGCTTCTTCCCGAGCTAAAATGCGACTTCAGAGCCTCGGTAGCAGTAGAGTACTGATCGTCGGCTAATGTAAGCGTAGCATAAATCCGTTGCCCCTCCTGTCCGAGGCAGTGTCGCAGAAGTGCGCACTTCCTAGCTTCTTCCAGATCCTCCAGTCCCAACGCCAATAAATAGTCCTCCAATGACGTTAGCCATCTAACCCATGGAACCGCTGGGTCACCGGGAACAGGTAGAAACGGTGGTGGCGGTGGTAAAACGAAATCAGCCATCCTCGTTCGCCAATTATTATGTTGAGACAATGAACACACGACCGTGTGGTTTCATTACTTTATTCGACTGACTCTTAGGTTACAAACACAGCCCTACCTCGAGCGCTAACCACGCCCGTCTATTAAAGGCACAGTAGCCTACAATGTAACTGCTAGTATGTCACAACCTATACGTAGCATAACAGGACATAACAGACGCGTCGCGAAGTACACGTTAACGTTACAATGTGTTGTGTTCACAACACTGTTTAGTTAAAGACAGCCGAGGTTGAGTAGTTTCTTCTGATATTCCATAGTAAAGTACACGTTAACGTTACAATGTGTTGTGTTCACAACAGCGTTTAGTCGCCTCCGACAACGCGTCGCGATAATATACTATATTCGCGAAGTACACGTTAACGTTACAATCGTCGCGATAATATACTATATTCCATATCCATAGTAAATTACACGTTAACGTTACAATGTTGCGTTGTGTTCACTCATAGTTAAAGACAGTTGTGTTCACTCATAGTTAAAGACAGCCGAGGTTTCAAGTGATTCGTTGCAATGTACGCGGAAATGCCATAGCATTTGTCTAAGCGGGCCTGAAAAGAAAGGCGCTTTACCGTAGTGGCCTGCGGTGACGAAAGCGGAAGCATTTTTGCACTGTTGCGCTGTTATTAAGCAACACGCAGACCGGTAAGGTCGAAACGTTGCATCTACTGCCTTTTTTGTTTATTAAAATCACCGTGGACACAAGTGAGTTGCGAGCCCCACTTTGTTCTTATGTATTTGTTTTTACAGTTTGTAACATGTTATTTTCACACTTGTTATTGTGTTATAAATGTTGATTGATTGAAAACGTTATTAACAGATTGCAGAATGGGTACAGTACAGCTCAATACACACAATTGTTAAGGGGATGCAGACCAGAGAAAGACTTTCGTCTTGTTTACATCAGGGTTGCTGGTTCAGATACAAAACTCATTCTCCTTCTAAAACAGACTGGTTCTTTTTTTTATCATTTTATTTATATATTGTAACATTTATGAGACAGTATATTTATTTTGTACAAGAATGTGAAACTTCCTATCACGTTTGAATAATGCTGTAAAGTTAAGTAAAAATGCATTTCAACTTGTCCAATCGGTGGTAGTGAACGTATCGTAGCGATCAGGCATGCAGTAATGTCAGGAAGAATGAGGAGAGGTTTTTACGGATTTACGGATTTACAAAAACCTAGGGGTCCACAAAGACGACTTCAAACTGGAAATGGTAACAACAGATGAGGTACTCAAAAAACTGAGCGCCCTCCAACCTAACAAGGCCACTGGCCATGACAACATCCCCTCCAAATTCCTCAGAGACTCAGCAGCCGCCATCACCCCAGTCATCACACACATAATAAACCTCTCTATAAAACAGGGACACGTCCCCAAGGACTTCAAAATAGCGAGAGTGACCCCTCTGCACAAAAAAGGCAGTAAATTAGACCCAGGCAACTACCGCCCTGTTTCTATCCTTACATCCATCTCGAAAGTCATGGAAAAAATTGTATACGAACAGGTCGAAAAATACCTTGCGGAAAAAAATCTAATCTACGAATTCCAATCTGGCTTCAGAACATCCCACTCCACTGACACATGCCTTCTCTATTTAAACGACCACATCAAACAAGAGGTGGACGCGGGCAAATACTGCGGCATGGTCATGCTGGACCTACAAAAGGCCTTCGACACTGTCAATCACACCATTCTGATTGACAAGCTAAAAGCAATTGGTTTTGATAGTCTATCAGTGAGCTGGATGCAATCCTACCTGGAGGGGAGAGAGCAGATGGTGGAGGTAAACGGTACCCTATCCCCCCCCCTCACAGTAAACTGTGGTGTTCCACAAGGAAGCATACTAGGTCCGCTACTGTTCCTAATTTATGCAAATGACATGTCGTCAGCTTGTGACTGCAACTTGTTCCTGTTTGCGGACGACTCAGCCCTGCTGGTCTCTGACAAGAACAAATTACAGGTTGAAAAAACCCTCAGCTCAGAACTAAGCAAAATCTGCATATGGCTCGCTGATAACAAACTATCATTACACATGGGCAAAACAGAGTCCATTCTCTTCGGTTCAAATAACAAACTCAGCAAGACCGACGGCTTCTCAGTTACAGTGGGTGACAATATTGTCACAAGGAAAGAAGATATTACCTACCTGGGTTCCATCCTAGAGGCAAATCTTTCCTGTGACAAAATGGCATCCAATGTAATAAAAAAAGTCAACCAACGAACTCGTTTCTTGTACCGGATCTCCTCACTGGTAAACAAGAATACCCTGAAGACTCTAGCAGGAGCACTCATTCAAGGGTACTACGACTATGCTTGCACCTCATGGTACCAAAGCACCTCAAAGGCGCTAAAAACAAAATTACAAACATCTCAAAACAAACTGGTCAGACTACTGCTTGACCTTACTCCTAGAACCCACCTCACCCCTGCCCACTTTGACAACCTAGGATGGCTTAGAGTAGACGACAGAGTACAGCAACTTGCAATGGGCCTGGTCTACAAGATACACTACACGACCAAGGTACCCATGTACATGACTAAATACTTCCCAAAGGTCAGTGAATACCACGATCACAACACCAGAGGGAGCTCCACAAATCATGTTAAACCCAGATTCGGCTCAAACAAGGGACTAAACACGTTTCGCAATTATGCCACATCAATGTGGAACGCCCTACCCAAAGCTGTAAAGGAATGTGAATCACTACCCACTTTCAAAAACACTCTCAAAAAACACCTAAGGGAGACTGCAACTCGAAACTGGCCCCTGTAAATGTCCGAACACAACCCCCGCCAACACCCCCCCCCCCCCCACACTCCTACCCCCCCCCCCCCCCCCCCCCCCCAACCACCTCCAATGTACAGTCCCACCCCCACCTACCCAATCCAATGTACAGTTTCTACGCCTAATGTATATACTCTTTTCTTTCTGGACTCTTTTTGTATCACAAATACAGTACTGTAATTGCAAATCTGGTATGTCATAAATGTATAGATGTAGCAGTACTGTCTATCTGTATGTCATGTATGTCATATATGTTACGATGAATTGGAAATGGGGGACCCTGGTGGAAACAAGACGAAAGTCTTTCTCTGGTCTGCATCCCCTTAACAATTGTATGTATTGAGCTGTACTGCACTGTACCCATTCTGCAATCTGTTAATAAAGTTTTCATTCATTCATTCATTGTATTCGTATATGATGGTTTAATTCCAGCTCAATATGGGTTTTACAGGTTAATACTCTCTCGTAACGCACAACACAGACCTGCTAATCTGTTAAATAAAGTTTTCATTCATTCATTCATTCTGTACTCACTCAGACAGTTTACGTGGAGCACGGCGTCGTTGTATTTTCAGTTTGTAATGCCATTCAATAGTGCCCGGAGTAACGCAGATTCCTAACGATGCAAGATGTTGCCTAATGCGTCTCGTAGATATGCCCTGGGATCGTAACTGACGCACATCTCGAGAATGTTGTTTGTTGATTTTAGTCATTTTCACACTGACAACTGAACAGACCGTTCGAAAGTCACGGTGATACAACACTTTATATAGAGGCGGGTCCCTCTATAGCCCCACTCTAGCCCCCTCCCATACTTCCAGACAGGTTTGATTTGCGTGTAGCTTATTGCCAGCTGAAGAGTGCAAGGGCGCTTCCGCATTCTTCGCCGCGCATGCGCATGAGGTCCTCGCTTAGTTCAGTTCAGACGCCCCTTTCAACACGGCTCCTTTATGACATTTTATTTATTTATGTTCTTACTTTTTTATAATTGTGCTTTTTCAAAGTGATTATGGACCACCAATGGTCTGTGAATTTCCACATCCTCCAATTCTTTTTTGATTTGTCTTAACACTAAATGCGTTCCTTACATGCCATCAACTCACTTTTTCAAAACGCAATGTTAGAGGTAGGTGTGGTTTTGAATTGAGAATCAGATATCTGCTGTATTTTTAAAGCCTGTTTGTATAACCAGAATAAAAACCTCGATTAAATCAATCAAATGTGAACAACTATCTCATTCTTTATGGTGATCATTTATGATCAATATTACAATTGGCTATAGCTAATCAACCCTTTCCCGGAACATTCTATAGCTTGAATCCAGCCCCCTTAGTTGTGCACTTTTGCCGTTTTCCTAATTCCATAATACTATTATTCAATTCAAGTGATTCCCGAATCGCCTGAATTGAATCTGAATTATAACAATTTTGAAAATGGGGCAGAAGTGGGCGATTCAGGCTGGGGAAATCCGTCACCTTTTGTCTTATCTCATAGATGTAAAACAATGACTTATATTTCTATCATTCAATTTGGTTGGGCACGATCGATTTCAAAGTTGCTTAAATTAATATATGTGAAGTCTGGCCGATTTTATACATACACTTATACATACAATAGTTAAGGGGATGCAGACCGGAGAATTACTTTCGTCTTGTTTACATCAGGGTCCCCCATTTTCAATTAAACCATACAGTACCAAGTGATCGCATATTTGCATCTCGTATTCATTCAGTCTCCCATGTCTGATTATTTTAAGTGTTCTTTTGTGTTTGTGTACCTGCATGGCTACCTGCATAAGCATAACAATAGCGTATGGAATGCAACCCATTTCATGGCCATCATCATCACCATCATCATCATCATCATCATTGTTGTTGTTGCCGTAGTAACTGCCATACTTTTTCTATTTCCATTATTGTCAGTCAGAATTTCACATAATAAATGAATGCCAAGGTAGGCTGAAACACATGAAATAATCTTTATTATTACCATCTCTGAAAATGTTTTCTTTAATCATGTTAAATTAAATTCAAGTGTTTTATTTAAAAAATTTCAACATAACATATTTAAGACATACAGTATAAGATTCTTCCACAAACATGGAACGATGAACACTGCACACGTGTGCTTTTGATTGAGCCAGAATATATTCAGGTGTTAAATTAAAATGTTTTAGTTACAGTAACATAACATAAATTAAATGTTAAACATAAGATCACAGCACAAACATAACATGAACACTGTGCACATGTGTACATTAAATGTTATTTAACATAAAGAACATTCAAGTGTTTGATTACAATTTTTTTATTTCCTGGGGGGGGTTGGGTACATATGTGAAGTCTGGCCGATTTTATACATACAATTATACATACAATAGTTAAGGGGATGCAGACCGGAGAATTACTTTCGTCTTGTTTACATCAGGGTCCCCCATTTTCAATTCAACCATACAGTACCAAGTGATCGCATATTTGCATCTCGTATTCATTCAGTCTCCCATGTCTGATTATTTTAAGTGTTCTTTTGTGTTTGTGTACCTGCATGGCTACCTGCATAAGCATAACAATAGCGTATGGAATGCAACCCATTTCAGTGGTAGTTAGGCTGATAGGTGTAGTTCACCCTGCTCTAAATCATTTGGTTCAAGGTCAAGGAACCCCCAAATACCTTCACATTAGCCCACTGATCCTTGTTTTTACAAGATTTTGTCTCAGGGGCCCCCCTGTTTGAAAGGTGTTGTATAGTTGATGGATATTATATAACCCAGCAGGGGGCCTTTCGGTGTGTGGAGTTTGCATGTTCTCCCCGTGTCTGCGTGTACGTTGTGCATGCTAGGTTTCCTGCCGTTGTCCTTGACCAAGGTACTGGCGTAACTACAACTGGAGTTGGTCCCCGGGCGCCGCAGTGTGTGTGGCTAGTTAGGGTGGGTCAAATGCAGAGGACGAACGTCCCTAAGGGGATTAATAAAGGTACAACTTAATTTAAATGATGTACTCCTGAACCCCATGAATATCTATAATGTAGGTGGGGAGAAACCAGTGGAGAGAGTTAATGATTAGATGAGATTCGATGTTTTCAGCACGGAACTAGGCAAAATCTGCATATGGCTCGCTGATAACAAACTATCATTACACATGGGCAAAACAGAGTCCATTCTCTTCGGTTCAAATAACAAACTCAGCAAGACCGACGGCTTCTCAGTTACAGTGGGTGACAATATTGTCACAAGGAAAGACGAAATTACCTACCTGGGTTCCATCCTAGAGGCAAATCTTTCCTGTGACAAAATGGCATCCAATGTAATAAAAAAAGTCAACCAACGAACTAGATTCTTGTACCGGATCTCCTCTCTGGTAAACAAGAATACCCTGAGGACTCTGGCAGGAGCACTCATTCAAGGGTACTATGACTATGCGTGCACCTCATGGTACCAAAGCACCTCAAAGGCGCTTAAAACAAAATTACAAACATCACAAAACAAACTGGTCAGACTACTACTTGACCTGAACCCCAGAACCCACCTCACCCCTGCCCACTTTGCCAACCTAGGATGGCTTAGAGTAGACGACAGAGTACAGCAACTTGCAATGGGCCTGGTCTACAAGATACACTATACGACCGGGGTGCCCATGTACATGTCAAAATACTTCCCAAAGGTCAGTGAATACCACAACCACTACACCAGAGGAAGCTCAACAAATCATGTTAAACCCAGATTCGGCTCAAACAAGGGACTAAACACGTTTCGCAATTATGCCACAACAATGTGGAACGCCCTACCCAAAGCTGTAAAGGAATGTGAATCCCTGCCCACATTCAAAACCGCCCTTAAAGAGGCTGCAATTCGAAACTGGCCACCGTAAATGCCCAAAACCCCCACCACCTCCTAATAGACAGTCTCCTCCCCACCGCATGTATATATTCCCTCCCCGCCGTATGTATATTCCCCTCCCACCCACCCACCCCCTCCTAATGTACAGTCCCCTCCCCATCATATGTATATACTCTGTCAGGATCTAGGGGTAACAGTACTGTATATTTGAATACCGCCTATGTCACAAATGTATCAGTACTAAATACCTATATGTCCCTATGCCATAAATGTCATGTATGTTATGTATGTCATAAATGTCTATATGAATTGAAAATGGGGGACCCTGATGGAAACAAGACAAACGTCTTTCTCAGGTCTACATCCCCTTAACAATTGTATGTATTGAGCCGTACTGTATTGTACCCATTCTGCAATCTGTTAAATAAAGTTTTCATTCATTCATTCATTCCTTTCTTGATCCCCCTTGGGGAAATTCTGGCCCCATAGCAGCATGGGGGAGGGGGGAGGGGAGGTACAGGTATGGGCAGGGGAATGGTAAATGTCTGCATTTATATAGCAGCTTTTATCCAAAGTGCTTTACAATTTGTTCCTCACATTTTACCCGTTCACACACGCCGACGGCGGAGGAGGCGACCATGCAAGGTGCCAACGTGCTCATTGGGAGCAATTAGGGGTTAAGTGTCTTGCTCAACACATCGACACGCTTCCCGGGAGGAGTGGGAATCTAACCTAACTCTGAATACAGTAGGGATGCTCGATATTGGCTTTTTTACCGATACCGATATACCGATATTGTCCAACTCTTAATTTCCGATACCGATATCAACCGATACCGATATGTGCAGGGTGCCCCCCCCCAAAACGGAATAATTTCAGGTAATTAACATTACATATCTCTTGTTGTGGAATTAACACAACATTATGCATACCTTTGACAATAAATAAAATCAGAATTTGTTCTTACTTGCTTGCCTGGGTAAATAAAGGTTATAGAAATGTAATTTTTTTTTTTTTTTAAACCGATACAGATATTTTCCGATTCACATTTTAATGCCAATATCGGCCGATAATATAGGACATCCCTAGAATATAGTCATGGCTGTATGGAAGGTATAGCGAGCAAGAGCCCATGTATTGTATTTATTATTTTTATGTCATTTAGTCTACTTTCATTCTGATTTAATTACTGGACTGTCATTATTGTTATTATGATTTCTGTTGATGATTGTCCTGTGATTTATCGTTGATTATTACTGTTACTGTATTGTTTGTCTTGTTTCATGTAAAAAAAAAAAGGGGGAAATAAAAACCATTTGTTCAAAAAGAAACATATACAGTAAGGTACATGTACTTTACAGTGAAATGCTTGGTTCTGTATGAGCGCCTGAGAATGTGCTTCATACAGTAGATAAGTAAGTAAAAGAGGAATAACACTATACAATATACAATACAATATACAAACTAAAGTACAATCTAAGTACACTGAAGTAAAAATGCAGACAATGAGGTACAGATGCAGACAATGAGGTACAAAAAAATACCATGAATAAGAGTAAAAATAAACTGTATACACAAGGTGTATAGTTTGTACACACTGTACCCTAACTGGCATGATATACAGTACGTCATACGTTGTAGTTTTTGGTGGTCAAGAGTCAGACACACTTAGCAAGAGCATTTATCTGTTGTATTGTATTGTAATTAATCTGTGTATATCTTTAATCTTTAATCTACATCTATTTTAATTTTTAAAAAAAACAGGCTGTCATGATTGTTAGTATTATGTCGGTAATAGCCCTGTGATTTATAGTGGATTTCTACTGTAAATGTTTGTATGTCATGTCAAAAAAATAAATAAAAAAATTGTTCACAAAAAAAAATAGTAAAAATAAACTGTATACACAAGGTGCAGTTTGTACACACTGTACCCTAACTGGCATGATACACGTCATACGTTGTAGTCCGTGCAGGTTTTTGGTGGTCAAGAGTCAGACACACTTATTGATAGTTGTTATGTTGTCACACTCAGACATCTTTTTCACAATGTCACCTTTACACGCCTCTTGCGTCGACCCCGTCGATGGGTGAGGAAGAGGAGGATCACCGGTGGGCAGTTCCAGATCAAACCAACGTGAACCCAGAGACATATGGCCTGATCTTATTTTTCCGCTGCACGTCATTAAATAATTCTCCGCGGGGCACAGAGTTGAGAACGAGGTCATTAAGAGTGGGCAGCTTCGACCACCAGACGCCGCTAGCTTGCTCCCACTGAGCGTGTTAATAAAAAGAGGATAATGAGGTCGGAGGTCGTATGAACCAGGGGATCTCACTGAGCTCAGGTGACAACAACAACAACAACAACAACAGATTATTACCACCACCACCACCATGAGCTAAGGGTGCTGTAAGTGGTCTTTCTTTTGTTAGAATAAGTGTTAAGATAAGATATTCCTTTATTTTTCCCCTTGGGGAAATTCAAGCATCATTAGCAGCATGGGGGAGGGGGGGGGGGTACAGGTATGGGAAGGGTAATAGTAGAAGATATAAATACAGTAGGAAAGTAAAAAATGTAAAATAGGCAGTGTAAACAATATAATTAACTCTGAATATAAGCATATGAGCAAGTACTGTAGGGAGTGTAATCAGAGGTGCAGATGAGGGTATGCATGCCCTATCGGTTATATTATACATTATTACAATAAATATTGTCAATAACACTTGGAATCTGAATATATATCATGAGTAAGTAAAGTATACAGTAGGACACAGGTGCAGTATACATAAGGTATCCTAACTCTCGTGATATACGTCGTCATACGTTATACATTGTAGTCCGTGCAGTTTAGGTGGGAGTCAGACACCCTTATATTAGTGAGTTAAGTATAGTTCTACATTCTGACAGCCATCACTGATGATTTTCTATTTTGATGTTGTGGTGACTTTGACCAAGCTATTTTTAGCTTAGGGTTAAACATGTAGTTGTTAAAGGTGCAGTAAGTATTAAAACAGGGGTCAGTGAGGGCGGTTAGGTGGTCGAGCGGAGATTGCGTTCGTCACCAGCCCCGGAGCTGTGAGCTTGGTTCGCCTGTTCGAATCCAGCTCACAGCTCCGGGGTTGTCACCAGCTTGGCTGGCCGTCTGCACTAATACAATTGGCTGTATTAGAGGGTGGGAGAAGCTGGCGGGGTGGGTCCGGGTCGTTGTAAACAGCGACTCCTACAGTTCGGTCGGGGCGCCTGCTAAGCGCGGATTGGACTTGAGGGGGATAGTGTGGTCCTCCCACACGCTACGCCCTCTCAATGAGAATCCGCGCTGCCGGGTGAAAAGAAGCGGTGATTGGCTGGACGTGTGTCGGAGGAAGCACGTGGTAGCCTCCACTCTCCCAGATGATCTGACTGTGGGGGGTAAGTGCGCAGCGACCAGGAAGGGACTGGGAATTGGCATAACGACTAACATTGGGATGGGAGAAAATCGGAGGAAAATGGAGGGGGAAAAAAAAAAAAAAAAAAAAAAAAAAAAAACAGGGATCAGTGGGCTAATGTGAAGGTATTTGGGGGTCCTTGACCTCGAACCAAATGATTTAGAGCAGGGTTAACTACACCTATCAGCCTAACTACCACTGAGATACATGTAGGCTGTTCTGACTGCACCGTATGAACCTCACCCCAGTACTACAGTATATCCACCATGTCACCTGCCATGAATGTAATTCCGGTAATCAGTAGCAGTATCCAGTATCCCCTAGGTAGGGATTATAGTAGCTTTAGTGTCCATGTCACTGATACACATACTGACGTCGAGGAAGGCCATGTACTGTGTTGTGTGTGTGTATGTGTGTCCTTGTTTTCCTACCGTTGTGGGGACTTTGGGTGAGCTATATTAGGTTAGGGTTAGACATGTTGTTGTCATGGTTAAAGGTGCTGTAAGCGGTATTTTCTTGTTAAAATAAGTGGTCTACATGTTAAAATAAGTGGTCTACATGTTAAAAGAATAGCTCTGCGTTCAGACAGCCATCACTGTTGTCTGGTCAGTAACATGGGTCTCCCAGTCCCTCCTGCTCTGCAGTTAATGGAAAATAAATTGTCTGGTATCCCACTTTATCCAATCAGGATAATCACTCAGATTAAGACATCTTGCCAAGCCTAATTTGTTTACTGGACTGGCAGGTTATTTTACAACGGCCTTTTTATGTTTCAAGCACATTATTTCCTCAAATAAATGTTTTATTTTGTATTTTTGTCAGACAATTTTTGCAGTGAGAGTTCTCTCTCTCCTGATTGGATAAAGTGGGAACAGGATACCAGGAAATGTATTTTGTGCAGAGCAGAGGGACTGAGAGACCCGTGTTACTGAGCATACACTCAGTAATGTGATGCGATAGCTCAGTGATGGCTGTCGGAATGTGAAGCTATTATTTGAATGTATATACCACTTATTCTTGCCTCACATTCGCTCGCTCCCATTCACTCACACGCCGATGGCGGCGACAACCATGCAAGGTGTCGACCTGCTCATCGGGAGCAGTGTTAGGGGGTGCCCTAAGTGTCTTGCTCAAGGACACTTCGACACGCTGCCGGGAGGAACCGGAATCAATCCGGGGACCTTCGTTCCGATTACCAGACGACAGCTCCAACTCCTGAGCCACTTTCAACCCCAGTAAATATCTACGAGGTGTTGGTGACCAAATCAAATGTGCATAAGTAGTAAGTAAGTCACTTTATTTAGTATAGCAGCTTTCACAGAGCAGTCACAAAGTGCTACACAAAGAATACAAAGAGTTAAAAATAACAAAAACATTAAAAAAAACACTCAATTACAAAACAAAGGTCAGTTTGAATGAACGAGTCTTCAGCTGCGTATGTCTATAGGAAGAGCGGTCCACAGTATCTGAGCCGTCACTTCAAAGACACCTTTAGTTTTGAGTTGAGAGCGAGGAACAACCAGTAGACCCGGTTCAGAAGACCTCAGAAGATGTACACACATACATGACCATGCATGGCTCAATAATATAATATAATATTGTGTACTTTTAAATGAATCCTAAACTTAGTGGGAAGCCAGTGTGACAGACAGACCATTCCAGGCTGATCTCAAACGCCTGCATTCAATATCGATTCTCAGCTAACCTGTATGCTGTACTGTATATTAAATGGATTGTGGAAACTACACACTTAGTGCAACAGTAATGATGAAGTGGATGATATTGAAAGACAAAATAATTTTTTGGTTAAGAACAATATAACATTTTAATAAAAAATAACAATGAAAAGATCAAATACAAAAATCAAATACAAAAATGATTTACTGTGAAAGAAAGAAAATGAATAAAAAAGAGCCTTGTCCAAAAAGGAATAGGAAGAAGCAAGATGCTAATCAGGTCCTACCCCTTATTACAATAAACCCTTCATCAACTATTCATTCATTCATTCATTCATTGTTTAAACGAGGGCAGGCCTTCCATACAAACACCATCTGTGAATCAAATGAATGCTTACTGTCTGGAGGGGTAAACAGCAGAGGTGAGGTCAATCTGTTCTAGCTGTCATAGAGCTGTCACTGTCCCATGCCCCTCTGACTGACCCACGGGCTGCCCTAGGCCAGTGTCAACACAGTTCGACCAGGGAATAATACGTCACTAAAAACCCATAGGAGCAATAGCATAAAACTGCAGTGCCGCGGCGCAGCCCCATACATAGGAGGGGCCTGTACTGTGCGTTGGGGGCCTGTGCGGTGCGGTGCACACTACTGCGCATGCGAGAAACAAAGTAAAGTCATTCTAATCTAGTCTAAGGGTTAAGTTTAGGCCCTCATCCAGAAGAGGTTAAGCTTAGAGTAACAGTCAGGGCTGGTAATCCAATTGATATGCAGTTTAAGATAAAAGATTCCAGTCTATAGACAATTGGTTGCATTGAATGCTTTATTTGGTTACTCCTAATCCAATTGATATTCAGTTTAAGACAAACATATTTGGGACATTATGTTGACAGAATCAGGCTATAGGGCGACAATAATGTGGTCAAGAGGCATGGTTTCTATCTTTAGCCTTTAACTGGCGTGGTTTATTTATTCACATGGTATGAGCATAATGACCAAAATGACCAAAGGTGATAAAATACAAATACAATGGTTGCATATTGTTATCCAACCTACCCCGAGTATGAAAATAAAGATTTGTCCCCACATGCAAAGGAACAGAGGTATTGAAGATAGGAATCAAATATGTGAATATACAAAGATCTAATCAAACAAACTTTACCCCGGTAGGCTAGAAACTAGAAACAAAGCTAAACATAGTGTATGCCGTGTGTGTGTGTGTGTGTGTGTGTGTGTGTGTGTGTGTGTGTGTCCCTCAGAACAATGATAGAGTGACTGAGTGAATGTAACTCCTAATTACCTCATCTTTCACAACTCAGCATCTTCTAGATCAATTTAAATCCCAAATCCTGGGTAGAGGAGCTGTGAATGTCACTGATCTCTACTACAGCTCACAAAACTCAGCCTCCCCAGGGTATGATGGAAACCAAAGTCCAGGATAGAGAGGCTGAGTGAATGTGGTGTTGACTCTGTGCAGGAGGGTCATGGTGTCAGAGACGCTGTAGAAGGACAGAGTACCTGCCCTGTGATCCAGGTACACTCCTATTCTGGAGGACCGGGGGCCCGGTACTGTTATGCTCTCGTTATTGTGTCTGAAGAGGTAATCACTTTGTCTGCAAAATAAAGCCCAGGATTTTGAATTTAATCCAAATCCACAGTTCTCCCCGGTGCCTGTTCTACTAATGTCTTTGTAGGAGGCTGCTACACAAACCCCTCCTCCACTACTCCACTCCACCTCCCAGTAACAGCGTCCAGTCAGACCTTCTCTACCCAGAACCTGCCACCTTTCAATAAATCTTTCTGGGTGATTAGGATATGACTGCTCTTGCTGCAGTGTTGCTTTTCTGTTCCCCTCAGACAAAAACAGACGTGTGTTTGTTGTGTTTGGGTCCAGTGTGATCCGAGAGGAATATTGTAAGAAGGCAGCTCTGGGCTTGGGCTCTGGTGGCAGTAAAACATTAACTGCATTCACTGTTGTTGAGATTCTGGGCCACTGCTCTTTCAGAACGTCCTCTAGTTTGTCTCTCAGCTCAGACACGACCTCAGTCACATCTGCAAAGTACAGGAGAGGAAGGACACTGATGCTGGGTGAGTCTGTAGACTCACTGGGACTGGAGAGGGAGGGGTAACTCTGTAGAAAGTGGATGTGGTCCTCTGTGTGTGAGAGCTGCTCCAGCTCAGTGGCTCTCCTCCTCAGGTCCGCTATCTCCTGCTCCAGTCTCTTCTGCACTTCTTCAGCCTGAGTCACGGTGGTCCTCTGTTGGGCTCTGATGACCTTCTTCAGCTCAGAGCGTCTCGTCTCCAAGGAGCGTATCAGCTCAGTAAAGATTCTCTCACTGTCCTCCACTGCTTTATCAGCAGAGCGATTGAGAGAATCAACAGCCCGTTGGGCCTCTTTGAGTTGCTTCTCTCTCCCCTGGACTCTCTGGTGGATTTTCTGCTGACTCATGCCAAGCTCTTCCTGTCTCTCCGTCCTTTCTGCTGCAGCTGAGACTGTATCGTGGCCTTTATGTTCATCCATGGAACACAAATAACAGATGCACTGCTGATCAGTACGACAGAAAATCTTCATAGCTTCATCATGACGAGAGCAGGTGTTCTCCTGAAGCCGTGTGGAGGCTTTGACCAGCTTGTGTTTCTTAAAGGTATCAGATTGATAGTGAGGCTGGAGGTGAGTTTCACAGAAAGAAGCCAGACATACCAGGCAGGACTTGAGGGCTTTCTGCTTTCTCCCAGGGCAGACATCACAGGCCACATCTGCAGGTCCAGCATAACAACAGTGATCAGGAGGAGCAGCTTTGAGTCCTGTCTTCATTAGTTGTTCCATCACTTCAGCCAGCATGTTGCTTTTCTTCACAACAGGTCTCGGAGTAAAAGTCTCCCTGCACTGGGGACATGTGTAGATCCCCTTCTGATCGTCGTGATCCCAGCAGTCTGTAATACAGCCCAAACAGTAGCTGTGTCCACAGTGAATAGTTACCGGATCCTTCAGTAGATCCAGACAGATAGAACAGCAAAACTGGTCCCGGTCCAGATCAACTCCTTGCTGCGCCATTTTATTCCACAAAGACAACGGCACTCTAAGTTTTGTTTTCTCAGGAAGAGTGATCGTGTGGGTGCAGAGTGCAGACAGTCACTGCTTCCTGGTTATAGAGTAAACTCTGCTCGTGTGTTTGGTGGGAGCGGCTCTGGGTGGGAGGTGCTTCCTGGTTGCGTTATTTCTTTTCCGTAGCCGCATTTTGCGGAGACGCTCTCTGATTGGCCACTTCATGTGACATGTGCGCCAATCGTGTGACGCCTGTTTCTACACCGGTTAAGCTTAGGCACTCTTTCGAAGTTGGTTAAGGTTAGAGTTTGTCTTAGAGCAGGGCGATAGAACACCAGCCCTGATTCCAAACTCTAACCTTAACCAACTTCGAAAGAGTCGCCTAAGCTTAACCAGTGATAAACTAGGCATTAGGTAGTTTGCAGGCTGTTAGACCCGGAAATGGGCAAAGACATAGCTCGTCACGCGATTGGGCTCACATGTCAGCGGCCAATCAGAGAGCGTCAGTCAGTGGCCAATCAGAGAGCGTCTCCGCAAAATGCGGCTACAGAAAAAAAGAACGCTTCTTGGTTGCGTATAGACCACCGTAACACTTCCGGGATTCTGAAATCAGGGAGCAGATTGCGGGGGGTGCATATGAATGAATGTGGACGAGAGCCGTGATGTAAGTGGTTGCCGATACGGCTGTGGGGGTGCTAGAGACATGATCGAATAGACGTTTATGCGCCTCGCTCTCCTGAACACGGCGTGACCCATAACTAATCGATCAGAACTAAATCGGCAGAGTAAAAGCCCATTTTAAAGCACCTATTCCGCTTGGACATGCGCAGAGTGCCCATGGAGTCTGGACGACGCGAGATGACGCTCGAATGAATGTGGACTGTTCCATCAGAGGGGGGAGCTTCGATGGTCATGTAAGTGGCTACAGACCGCTGCACTTAAATATAAACATTAGTCTACCTGGAGACTCAATGAGGTAATTGTAGATGTCGCCATAAGACACGTCTGGCCATTTAGTGGGATCATTTTTTCATTATCCTGTTCGGCTGGCCACCGAAGCTCCCCCCTCTGATAGAACGGTCCACATTCATTCGAGCGTCATCTCGCGTCGTCCAGACTCCATGGGCACTCTGTGCATGTCCAAGCGGAATAGGTGCTTTAAAATGGGCTTTTTCTCTGCCGATTTAGTTCTGATCGATTAGTTATGGGTCACGCCGTGTTCAGGAGAGCGAGGCGCATAAACGTCTATTCGATCATGTCTCTAGCACCCCCACAGCCGTATCGGCAACCACTTCCATCACGGCTCTCGTCCACATCCATTCATTTGACCCCCCCGCAATCTCCTCCTTGATTTCAATGTAACGCGGAAGTGTAGGTGCTGTTATGGGGAGGAGTCGCTTTAAAGAGACAGTGTCTATTTTACTGTGATTCATAGATAGAATTGATTGATTGATTGATTGATTGATTGATTGATTGACCGCGGAGAAGACGCAGACCACCACCTGAAGCCCATGTAGAATCGTGAGTTGAATTTTATACACGATTGATTGATTGATGGAAAACTTTATTAACAGATGGTTAAGAACAATATAAAATTAAAATAAAAAAAATAACAATGAAAAGATCAAATACAAAAATCAAATACAAAAATGATTTACTGTGAAAGAAAGAAAATGAATAAAAAAAGAGTCTTGTCCAAAAAGGAATAGGAAGAGGCAAGATGCTAATCAGGTCCTACCCCTTATTACAATAAACCCTTCATCAACTATTCATTCATTCATTCATTGTTTAAACGAGGGCAGGCCTTCCATACAAACATCATCTGTGAATCAAATGAATGCTTATACTGTCTGGAGGGGTAAACAGCAGAGGTGAGGTCAATCTGTTCTAGCTGTCATAGAGCTGTCACTGTCCCATGCCCCTCTGACTGACCCGCGGGCTGCCCTAGGCCAGTGTCAACACAGTTCGACCAGGGAATAATATGTCACTAAAAAAACCCATAGAAGCAATAGCATAAAACTGCAGTGCCGCGGCGCAGCCCCATACATAGGAGGGGCCTGTACTGTGCGTTGGGGGCCTGTGCGGTGCGGTGCACACTACTGCGCATGCGAGAAACAAAGTAAAGTCATTCTAATCTAGTCTAAGGGTTCAGTTTAGGCCCTCATCCAGAAGAGGTTAAGCTTAGAGTAACAGTCAGGGCTGGTAATCCAATTGATATTCAGTTTAAGATAAAAGATTCTAGTCTATAGACAATTGGTTGCATTGAATGCTTTATTTGGTTACTCCTAATCCAATTGATATTCAGTTTAAGACAAACATATTTGGGACATTATGTTGACAGAATCAGGCTATAGGGCGACAATAATGTGGTCAAGAGGCATGGTTTCTATCTTTAGCCTTTAACTGGCGTGGTTTATTTATTCACATGGTATGAGCATAATGACCAAAATGACCAAAGGTGATAAAATACAAATACAATGGTTGCATATTGTTATCCAACCTACCCCGAGTATGAAAATAAAGATTTGTCCCCACATGCAAAGGAACAGAGGTATTGAAGATAGGAATCAAATATGTGAATATGCAAAGATCTAAACAAACAAACTTTACCCCGGTAGGCTAGAAACTAGAAACAAAGCGTGCGTGTGTGTGTGTGTGTGTCTCAGAACAATGATAGAGTGACTGAGTGAATGTAACTCCTAATTACCTCATCTTTCACAACTCAGCATCTTCAAGATCAATTAAAATCCCAAACCCTGGGTAGAGGAGCTGTGCATGTCACTGATCTCTACTTCAGCTCACAAAACTCAGCCTCCCCAGCCAGGTAGGGGTGAAGCCAAAGTCCAGGATAGAGAGGCTGAGTGAATGTGGTGTTGACTCTGTGCAGGAGGGTCATGGTGTCAGAGACGCTGTAGAAGGACAGAGTCCCTGCCCTGTGATCCAGGTACACTCCTATTCTGGAGGACCGGGGGCCCGGTACTGTTATGCTCTCGTTATTGTGTCTGAAGAGGTAATCACTTTGTCTGCCCAATAAAGCCCAGGATTTGGAATTTAATCCAAATCCACAGTGCTCCCTGGTGCCTGTTCTACTAATGTCTTTGTAGGAGGCTGCTACACAAACCTCTCCTCCACTACTACTCCACTCCACCTCCCAGTAACAGCGTCCAGTCAGACCTTCTCTACCCAGAACCTGAGACCTTTCAAATCTTTCTGGGTGATTAGGATATGACTGCTTTTGCGGCATCAGTGTTGCTTTTCTGTTCCCCTCAGACAAAAACAGACGTGTGTTTGTTGTGTTTGGGTCCAGTGTGATCTGAGAGGAATATTGTAAGAAGTCAGCTCTGGTCTTGGGCTCTGGTGGCAGTAAAACATTAACTGCATTCACTGTTGTTGAGATTCTGGGCCACTGCTCTTTCAGAACGTCCTCTAGTTTGTCTCTCAGCTCAGACACGACCTCAGTCACATCTGCAAAGTACAGGAGAGGAAGGACACCGATGCTGGGTGAGTCCGTAGACTCACTGGGACCGGAGAGGGAGGGGTAACTCTGTAGAAAGTGGATGTGGTCCTCTGTGTGCGAGAGCTGCTCCAGCTCAGTGGCTCTCCTCCTCAGGTCCGCTATCTCCTGCTCCAGTCTCTTCTGCACTTCTTCAGCCTGAGTCACGGTGGTCCTCTGTCGGGCTCTGATTACCTTCTCCAGCTCAGAGCGCCTCGTCTCCAAGGAGCGTATCAGCTCAGTAAACATTCTCTCACTGTCCTCCACTGCTTTATCAGCAGAGCGATTGAGAGAATCAACAGCCCGTTGGGCCTCTTTGAGTCGCTTCTCTCTCCCCTGGACTCTCTGGTGGATTTTCTGCTGACTCATGCCAAGCTCTTTCTGTCTCTCCGTCCTTTCTGCTGCAGCTGAGACTGTATCGTGGCCTTTATGTTCATCCATGGAACACAAATAACAGATGCACTGCTGATCAGTACGACAGAAAATCTTCATAGCTTCATCATGACGAGAGCAGGTGTTCTCCTGAAGCCGTGTGGAGGCTTTGACCAGCTTGTGTTTCTTAAAGGTATCAGATTGATAGTGAGGCTGGAGGTGAGTTTCACAGTAAGAAGCCAGACATACCAGGCAGGACTTGAGGGCTTTCTGCTTTCTCCCAGGGCAGACATCACAGGCCACATCTCCAGGTCCAGCATAACAACAGTGATCAGGAGGAGCAGCTTGGAGTCCTGTCTTCATTAGTTGTTCTATCACTTCAGCCAGCATGTTGCTTTTCTTCAGAACAGGTCTCGGAGTAAAAGTCTCCCTGCACTGGGGACATGTGTAGATCCCCTTCTGATCATCGTGATCCCAGCAGTCTTTAATACAGCCCATACAGTAGCTGTGTCCACAGGCAATAGTTACCGGATCCTTCAGTACATCCAGACAGAGAGAACAGCAGCACTGGTCCCAGTCCAGATCAACTCCTTGCTGCACCATTTTATTCCACAAAGACAACGACACTCTAAGTTTTGTTTTCTCAGGAAGAGTGATCGTGTGGGTGCAGAGTGCAGACAGTCACTGCTTCCTGGTTATAGAGTAAACTCTGCTCGTGTGTTTGGTGGGAGCGGCTCTGGGTGGGAGGTGCTTCCTGGTTGCGTTATTTTTTTTCCGTAGCCGCATTTTGCGGAGACGCTCTCTGATTGGCCACTTCATGTGACATGTGCGCCAATCGTGTGACGGCAAGTTCTTTCTACACTGGTTAAGCTTAGGCACTCTTTCGAAGTTGGTTAAGGTTAGAGTTTGTCTTAGAGCAGGGCGATAGAACACCAGCCCTGATTCCAAACTCTAACCTTAACCAACTTTGAAAGAGTTGCCTAAGCTTAACCAGTGATAAACTAGGCATTAGGTAGTTTGCATGCTGTTAGACCTGGAAATGGGCAAAGACACAGCTCGTCACGCGATTGGGCGCAACATGTCAGCGGCCAATCAGAGAGCGTCAGTCAGTGGCCAATCAGAGAGCATCTCCGCAAAATGCGGCTACGGGAAAAAAATAACGCTTCCTGGTTATAGCTGTTCAGGGGAGGAGTCGCTTTAAAGAGACAGTGTCTATTTTACTGTGATTCATAGATATAATTGATTGATTGATTGATTGATTGAAAACTTTATTAACAGATTGCAGAATGAGTACAGTACAGTACAGCTCAATACATACAATTGTTAAGGGGATGCAGACCAGAGAAATACTTTCGTCTTGTTTACATCAGGGTCCCCCATTTTCAATTCATCATAACATATATGACACACACGACATACAACCCCCTCCAATGTACAGTAAATGACCAAGTATGGTTTTGTCAATATTCCAATGTACAGTTTTGCTTGTACAGTTGTACAGTGTTCCCCACCCACCCCTCCTACCCAAACCCCACCCCACCTACCCAGCCTCCCCCAATGTACAGTTTTTACGTAAAATGTATATACTCTCTTTTCTGGACTCTTTTTGTATCACAAACAGTACTGTATTTGCAAATATGGTATGTCATAAATGTATAGATCTAGCAGTACTGTCTATCTGTATGTCATGTATGTCATATATGTTACGATGGATTGAAAATGGGGGACCCTGATGTAAACAAGACGAAAGTCTTTCTCTGGTCTGCATCCCCTTAACAATTGTGTGTATTGAGCTGTACTGTATTGTACCCATTCTGCAATCTGTTAATAAAGTTTTCAATCAATCAAAAAACAGATAGACAGTACTGCTACATCTATACATTTATGACATACCAGATTTGCAAATACAGTACTGTTTGTGATACAAAAAGAGTCCAGAAAAGAGAGTATATACATTTGACGTAGAAACTGTACATTGGAGGAGGTTGGGTAGGTGGGGTGGGGTTGGGTGGGGGGGGGGGACTGTACATTGGAGGTGGTTGGGTGGGGTTGGGTAGGAGGGGTGGGGGGGTGGGGGACACTGTACAACTGTACAAGCAAAACTGTACATTGGAATATTGACAAAACCATATTAGGTAAATGACTGTACATTGGAGGGGGTTGGGTTAGGACATTTACAGGGGCCAGTTTCGAATTGCAGTCTCCCGTAGGTGCTCCTTGAGAGTGGTTTTGAAAGTGGGTAGTGATTCACATTCCTTTACAGCTGTGGGTAGGGCGTTCCACATTGATGTGGCATAATTGCGAAACGTGTTTAGTCCCTTGTTTGAGCCGAATCTGGGTTTAACATGATTTGTGGAGCTCCCTCTGGTGTTGTGGTCGTGGTATTCACTGACCTTTGGGAAGTATTTTGACATGTACATGGGTACCTTAGTGGTGTAGTGTATCTTGTTGACCAGGCCCATTGCAAGTTGCTGTACTCTGTCGTCTACTCTAAGCCATCCTGCTAGGTCACTACAACGGGTTCCTAGAATCCTGTACAATGACAATACACTTGAATCTAATCTATTCAATGTCATTGTCATGATTGTCCCTCATCCATGTTTACCTTATACCTCTCTCTCCTCTCTTGCGTCCATTGAGCAGGACGACAAATACTGGGCCCGGCGCAGGAAGAACAACGTTAGCGGCCCGCGCGGAGGCTGCAGGAGAACCAGATCGCGATCCGAGCGGGCTTCCTGGAGAAGGAGAACTCTTGCTGCACGTATCCGCTTCAAGGCCCTCGACCTAGCATACCGTGCAGCAAAGGGAACCGCTCCCGCCTACCTCCGGTCAATGGTCTCTAACTACACACCCTCAAGACCCCTACGCTCTGCATCTTCTGGCCGCCTCAGATCTACTCCTATCCAAGCTCCCGGAGGGTCATCAAAGAGAAGCCGCCTATTCTCAGTCCTTGCCCCACAATGGTGGAATGAACTACCCATCCCAGTTAGGACAGCCGAAACCCGTCCAATCTTTCGCCGTCGACTAAAGACTCACTTCTTCAACCATTATCTGAAATGATAAAATAAAAAAATAAAAATAAAAATCTAACCCCGACTAACCTTACTGTCATGCACTTGTCCTAATAAACTAACCTACACTGTAACACGCAACACTTTGATGAACATTGTTACTCAGCTGATAGAGTTATACCCTTCTTGCTGTTGTTATGGTTTGTAACCGACCCCAATCGCACAACACAAGACAGGTATGGTGGTTTGCCAAGAAACAGATATTTATTGAAACACAGGGAAAAACAGGGAAAAGGGCACTGTCCCTTTAAGGGAGAATCACAAATGCAGGAAAAGGGAACACTATGGGAAGGTAAGGGAACGCCTAAGGGAAGGTTAAGGGAACGCCTTGGGACAGAGGAACTAGAGACTAGGTAAACAAGGGACAAGGAGAACTAGGGAGAGAGGACTAGGGACTAGGAGAGCTAGGGATAGAGGACTAGGGACTAGGAGAACTAGGGAGAGAGGACTAGGGACTAGGAGAGCTAGGGATAGAGGACTAGGGACTAGGAGAACTAGGGAGAGAGGACTAGGGACTAGGAGAGCTAGGGATAGAGGACTAGGGACTAGGAGAACTAGGGAAAGAGGACTAGGGACACTGAGGCCCGCGGAGGCGGGCTGGGAAACAGGGAGGAACTGGGAGGACTGGTGGAAATCATCTGGGCCGCTCTGCAGGACAGAGGAGATAGTTAATGCACAAAGGGGAAAAAACAGAGCAGGTGCAGAACAGTCCAAATAATCAAAGTGAACAAAGTAATAATATCTTCGTGTGACAAACACACAGGGGGAGATGTAAAGTCCAAAAATACTATTCTAAGTGAGAACCAAAAACAGAGGCAATACGCTGGGAGAGTGACATCACAATCTAAACTCACCCAGCGTATGCGTAATGGTACAGGAACAGGCAGCGGGGCGAGAGCGTCGCCACCGGGGCGCCGGCTGTCCGAGCCGAGGACAGAGTGGTGCTGGAACAGGCGGCGGTGGCGAGGGTATCGCCACCGGGGAGCCGGCAGTCCGAGCCGAGGACAGAGTGGTGCTGGAACAGGCGGCGGTGGCGAAGGTGTCGTCACCGGGTAGCCGACTGTCGGAGCCGAGGACAGAGTGGTGCTGGAACAGGCGGCGGTGGCGAAGGTGTCGTCACCGGGTAGCCGACTGTCGGAGCCGAGGAACAGAGTGGTGCGCCACTGCTTGAGTGCGCACCGGGACAGAGAGACGCCTCGGGGTGCGTCTGCGAGGAGGAGTGTGCCAAGCACGAGGATCCTTGGAAGATGCGCGTTGCGCGCTGGAGACTGGAGAGCGTGCCAAGCTCGGAGGTCTAGAAGATGCGCATCAGGCTGGGAGTGCGCGCTGGTACGGAGGAGCGTGCCAAGCTCGGAGGTCTGGAAGATGCGCGTTGCGCGCTGAGGACTGGAGAGCGTCTGCGCTGGTCTGGATGTGCGTCAGGACGAACAGCTGCGCGGGGGTCTGCAGTGGAACGCTGGGGTGCCTCCCGTGGAAGTACAGGGAGCGCAGACCAGTCTCCCCCACAGGCAACGGCGACAGCTGGCGAAGGCTGGAGCAAACATCTCGACGCCGGAGAATGGAACAGCATAGGCAGACAGAGGATCTCCCGAAAGAGTCTAGATGTTCAGAGAATATGACTCGGCAAGTATACAACACGACCCCACGCCAAAACGAGGGGAAGCGCTCTGGTATTTAAAGCCCACAGGGGGACTAATTAGCCTGCCACCACAGGTGCGAGAGATAATAGAATATCGAACAGGTGTGGCCACTAAGGGTAAGGAACGAGAGGGTGGGGGCTAGAGAGAGTGAGTGAGAAGGGAAAATAAACAGTATAGAAGGGAAATAAACAGTATAGGCTTAAAGAAACAGAGAAAAGGTAGTGAGCAGCGGGCAAAACCTCACAGTATCCCCCCCTCCAACGGGAGCCACCCGGCGACCCAAAACAAATACAGACAGAGTGGCAGGGGGCAAAACAAGAGGTACTGGCCAAGCCAGCAGGGGAAGCCACCACAAGAGTGGGGCTAGCAAAAGAAACAGGGTCGCCGAGGGGTAACTGGGGGAACTGGTCTAGAGGAACTGGTCTAGAGGAACTGGGTCTAGAGAACTAGTCTAGAGGAACTGGTCTAGAGATCCGGGCTAGAGAACTGGTCTAGAGAACTGGTTTAGAGAACTGGTTTAGAGAACTGGTCTAGAGCAACTGGTCTAGAGGAACTGAGGGGCAAGCAGGGTAGCAAAGGGGTAACCATGGTAGCACCGGGAAGGGGCTAGCAGAGGGAAGGCTGCTGCCAGGGCACTGATAGCTACAGGGCCTATGCTAGCTGTACTGCTACATCAACATAGAGGCTGCGCAAGCTGCCGGAGCCAGGCTAGCAGAGGGAAGGGGTAGCTGCCAGGGCACTGATAGCTACAGGGCCTATGCTAGCTGTACTGCTACATCTACATAGAGGCTGCGCTAGCTGCCGGAGCTAGGCTGGCAGACAGGGCTGGACCAGCATGAGAGAACAAGCTAGCTGGAAGGACAGTCCTAGCTGTGGGAATACTGACCTTGCTAGCTGAAGGGCAGTCCTAGCAGTGGGAGAAACAACACAAAAAAGTGGAGGCCATGCAGAGGGACCGGGTTAGCTGCTTGGGCCTGGCTAGCTACAGGGCCTATGCCAGCTGCAAGGCTGCATTAACATAGAGGCTGTGCTAACAGCCGGGGCCAAGCTAGCAGACCGGGGCCATGCAGAGGGAAAACTGGGTTAGCTGCCAGGGCATGGCTAGCTACAGGACCCATGCCAGCAGCAAGGGCTGCATAAACATAGAGGCTGTGCTAGCAGCCGGGGCAAGACTAGCAGACAGGGGCTCTGCTGAGGGACTGGGTTAGCCGCCAGGGCATGGCTAGCTACAGGGGGGTCAAACAGGGCAAACGGGAAGCAAACAGGGGAGCTAACCGGGGAGACTAACAAGCTAAACAGGGAAGCCAAAACTGGGCTAAACAGGGGAGTAACAGGCTAACAAGGGAGCTAAACAGGACTAACAAGGAAGCTAAACTGGGCTAACAGGGAAGCTAACAGGGCTAACAGGGGAGCTAGAGGGGACAAGAAAAAAAAAGGCAAACTCAACATACACAGTCTGTGCTGGCTGGGGTCGTAGACTTGGTGGGGTCGTACTGTTATGGTTTGTAACCGACCCCAATCGCACAACACAAGACAGGTATGGTGGTTTGCCAAGAAACAGATATTTATTGAAACACAGGGAAAAACAGGGAAAAGGGCACTGTCCCTTTAAGGGAGAATCACAAATGCAGGAAAAGGGAACACTATGGGAAGGTAAGGGAACGCCTAAGGGAAGGTTAAGGGAACGCCTTGGGACAGAGGAACTAGAGACTAGGTAAACAAGGGACAAGGAGAACTAGGGAGAGAGGACTAGGGACTAGGAGAGCTAGGGATAGAGGACTAGGGACTAGGAGAACTAGGGAGAGAGGACTAGGGACTAGGAGAGCTAGGGATAGAGGACTAGGGACTAGGAGAACTAGGGAGAGAGGACTAGGGACTAGGAGAGCTAGGGATAGAGGACTAGGGACTAGGAGAACTAGGGAAAGAGGACTAGGGACACTGAGGCCCGCGGAGGCGGGCTGGGAAACAGGGAGGAACTGGGAGGACTGGTGGAAATCATCTGGGCCGCTCTGCAGGACAGAGGAGATAGTTAATGCACAAAGGGGAAAAAACAGAGCAGGTGCAGAACAGTCCAAATAATCAAAGTGAACAAAGTAATAATATCTTCGTGTGACAAACACACAGGGGGAGATGTAAAGTCCAAAAATACTATTCTAAGTGAGAACCAAAAACAGAGGCAATACGCTGGGAGAGTGACATCACAATCTAAACTCACCCAGCGTATGCGTAATGGTACAGGAACAGGCAGCGGGGCGAGAGCGTCGCCACCGGGGCGCCGGCTGTCCGAGCCGAGGACAGAGTGGTGCTGGAACAGGCGGCGGTGGCGAGGGTATCGCCACCGGGGAGCCGGCAGTCCGAGCCGAGGACAGAGTGGTGCTGGAACAGGCGGCGGTGGCGAAGGTGTCGTCACCGGGTAGCCGACTGTCGGAGCCGAGGACAGAGTGGTGCTGGAACAGGCGGCGGTGGCGAAGGTGTCGTCACCGGGTAGCCGACTGTCGGAGCCGAGGAACAGAGTGGTGCGCCACTGCTTGAGTGCGCACCGGGACAGAGAGACGCCTCGGGGTGCGTCTGCGAGGAGGAGTGTGCCAAGCACGAGGATCCTTGGAAGATGCGCGTTGCGCGCTGGAGACTGGAGAGCGTGCCAAGCTCGGAGGTCTGGAAGATGCGC
Organism: Notolepis coatsorum; assembly: GCF_963971535.1. Taxonomy (NCBI): domain Eukaryota; kingdom Metazoa; phylum Chordata; class Actinopteri; order Aulopiformes; family Paralepididae; genus Notolepis; species Notolepis coatsorum. The sequence goes on from NC_140175.1 coordinate 18,111,301, forward strand.
ATCAGGCTGGGAGTGCGCGCTGGTACGGAGGAGCGTGCCAAGCTCGGAGGTCTAGAAGATGCGCGTCAGGCTGGGAGTGCGCGCTGGTACGGAGGAGCGTGCCAAGCTCGGAGGTCTAGAAGAGGCGCGTCAGGCTGGGAGTGCGCGCTGGTACGGAGGAGCGTGCCAAGCTCGGAGGTCTAGAAGATGCGCGTCAGGCTGGGAGTGCGCGCTGGTACGGAGGAGCGTGCCAAGCTCGGAGGTCTAGAAGATGCGCGTCAGGCTGGGAGTGCGCGCTGGTACGGAGGAGCGTGCCAAGCTCGGAGGTCTGGAAGATGCGCGTTGCGCGCTGAGGACTGGAGAGCGTCTGCGCTGGTCTGGATGTGCGTCAGGACGAACAGCTGCGCGGGGGTCTGCAGTGGAACGCTGGGGTGCCTCCCGTGGAAGTACAGGGAGCGCAGACCAGTCTCCCCCACAGGCAACGGCGACAGCTGGCGAAGGCTGGAGCAAACATCTCGACGCCGGAGAATGGAACAGCATAGGCAGACAGAGGATCTCCCGAAAGAGTCTAGATGTTCAGAGAATATGACTCGGCAAGTATACAACACGACCCCACGCCAAAACGAGGGGAAGCGCTCTGGTATTTAAAGCCCACAGGGGGACTAATTAGCCTGCCACCACAGGTGCGAGAGATAATAGAATATCGAACAGGTGTGGCCACTAAGGGTAAGGAACGAGAGGGTGGGGGCTAGAGAGAGTGAGTGAGAAGGGAAAATAAACAGTATAGAAGGGAAATAAACAGTATAGGCTTAAAGAAACAGAGAAAAGGTAGTGAGCAGCGGGCAAAACCTCACAGCTGTCTTGTCGCACAGAACTTGTAAGTCGCTTTGGATAAAAGCGTCAGCTAAATGACTAAATGTAAATGTAAATGTAAACTCTGCGCTGAGGCTGGAGGTGGCCGACCTGAGGAAAGAGCTGGGCCGCGCCAAGAACATCCTGACCAAGTACGAGGCACAGCACGGACCTCTGTGAGGAGGAGGACACACATGCGTGCACAGTACACCCACAGACCCACCGGGTTCTCCAAAGCACGCCAAGAACTCTGTGTGATCCGTTTGTCACCTTTTTTCTTAGACCAAGTTGGCAAAGCTTGTCACTAGGGGTGTAACGGTACACAAAAACCACGGTACGGTACGTACCTCGGTTTTGAAGTCAAGGTTCGGTACGGGTTTTCGGTACAGTGGGGGGAAAGTTTGGCTTTCCATGTTCCACTCAGGGGTGATGTACAGTGTGCAATAACTAATTGTACTTGTAGGGCTGTCAATGAATATTCTATATTGAAATTAATAATCGACTTGTAATTTTTTTTTTTTTATAATAATAATTATATTAGATTGTGAAAAAAACAGCCCCCGGTGGGCGGTCGTTAGTGGTTAACATACCGTTGTATTCGTTCGGTACACTACGGTACAGATAGGTGTACCTTTACACCCCTACTTGTCACACATACATTACAGGCACACAAACACACAAACACACAAACACACACACACACACACACACTCCTAGTGTCTAGAAATCTGCCCATGTGATCCTGTTGCATAACGGTGGTGTTAGGGATGATTTAAATAATTACCGTCCTATCTTCAAGCTACCCTGCTTAGCGAAAGTCCTGGAATCTTTAGTGAATACTCAACTTAAGTATTCAAATCGCTCAGTACTAAGCCCACACCAATCTTGATTCAGAGCCAACCATTGCATTATCAGCCATTTCTCATTAGTTACTAATGATATCATATTGGCATTAGTCAAGAGGATTGGTTCTAAGATTATCTGTCAGCGAGACGTCAGTGTGTAAAATCGGGTTATGCTGCCCAATCTGAATTTGTATCAATAACTAAAGGTGTGCCGCAGGGTTCAATTCTAGGTCCTGTCCTCTTCACTATAAATATTAATGATATTGTGTCTTCACTGAATGGTTGTCAAGTCCATCTGTGTGCGGATGATACTGTAATGTAATGTATTGCTGATGACTCTGTGCAGTTGTCCATTGAGAACTTGCAACCTTCCTGTATTGCCCTCCAGGAAGCTCTTATTAAACTTAAATTGGTTCTTAATGCTATAGTCAAACTAAATGTATGCTGTTTTCTAGAGCCAGAAATATTATGATTATGACAGTATACACATCTACCAATAAGTGGCTATAGCACTGAGAGATTCACTGAATATAAATACCTTGGTGTGTGGCTTGATGAGAAGTTTACATTTAAGTTCCATGTGGACAACCTTGCATCCAAGTTGCGACAGAAAATTGGCTTCCTGTGCAGAAAGAGAACCAGCTTTCCTTTCATTAGTAGGAAGAGAGTTTGTTGAAGCCGTTTCCTTATCACTTTTGGACTATGTTGATGTAATCTATAGATGCTGCGGCCTCGGATCACTCTGCCCTCAGATTCATTACCGGTGATACAGTCGATATACAGTATCACACTCACCACTGTAACTGGTATTTGTTCATTTTAAGGCCCTTATTGGTAAGCTACCTCCTTATACTACATTATTATTGGAATGGAATGTTGGAACCTATGGAACCCGTTCTAGTGACTGGCTGGTCCTTAAGGTCCCCTGAGTTTGCCCAGAATATGGTAAATCGGCATTTCGCTACGATGCCCCTCTAGCTCATGGAATGAACTCCAACAACACTTTAACATGAGCGGGCACACACTCATGCCGCACACTTATGGCCAAAAGGAAAGGCCACTTTAAATTAGAATAACAGGAACAGTGTATTGCACTACCAAAGCTACCTAGCATGTCCTACAGTATATGCTCTGTAAATAACTATGTACAGATACCGAGATGTCACACCATGTTACCTGTTACCTGTTTATTGCACAATGTTGTTTTTTATTGGATTCTATTATATGTTGTACCACTGTATTGCACATCGTTGCGGGCAAGACCACCCGCATTTCATTGTATACTTGTATGCCGTGACAATTAAAACTCTTGACTTGACTTGAACAACGGTCCCCAAAGATTGAGATTATCCCCTCTATTGCAGAATCTAAGACGTTGATCACTAATCATTGTCGATCAAGTTGTACGTGTTTTAATTGATTTGCTATCCTTTTGTCTACCCTGGTCTTTTTGTGTTTATTGCCGTGATTTTCTATACTGTGATTTCTATACTGTATTTTTGATTGCTCATCTCTGTATGTAAACTTGACGTAACTGTAAATGAGCGAAACCTCAGTTGCCTTTCTAGTATAAATAAAGGTTTGATTTATTTTTTTAAATGCACGTACCGGTTCTCTCTGTGGAGAACCTTCTTAATTTTTCCCGAACTCTCCTCATGGTCACCTGACCTGTCCAGAGTTCCCGAAATGCCCCCAGCTGCCCTCTACCAAGAGATAAAAGGACTATGTTATGGACTCAGTATACCCTTCAGTGACCCCCCCCCCCTCCATGCCCCCCCTATCAGGCTCACCCCAATGTATGGTTATGGCACTTTATCATTACAGCTTTCTGTAGAAAGAATATTTTCAAAACAACTCCTTTCACTTCTGCGCTCTGTCTCTCACACTTTTATTGTCCCATAGCCACCTGTACGTTTTTTTTAATGTACCTGTTGATTTGTATATACTGTAGTGTCTTGACTGACTGTGTACGGATGTGTTTCTTCTAGGGATGTCCGATATTATCTGCCTACCGATATTATCGGCAGATAAAAAAAAAATATATATATATATATATATATATATATATAATATATATATATATTTTTTACATTTATTTAACCTTTATTTACCCAGGCAAGCAAGTAAGAACAAATGCCTGCACATATCGGTATCGGTTGATATCGGTATCGGAAATTAAGAGTTGGACAATATCGGTATATCGGTATTGGTAAAAAAGCCAATATCGAACATCCCTAGCAGTAACACATGAGTCCTCCTCTCTGTGAGAAGTAGGTGGGGGAGAGAGGTCGAGTAGGAGGAGACATTCCTATTTATACTCGCCACCTGGTGGTGTCTTGAGTGGCTCCGCCTAGAGCGCCCTCTAGTGGAAACAGTTATATATGCAGTTAGACAGTTGAATGAATGAATGAATGAATGAATGAAAACGTTATTTAACAGATTGCAGAATGGGTACAATACAGTACGGCTCAATACACACAATTGTTAAGGGGATGCAGACCTGAGAAAGACGTTTGTCTTGTTTCCATCAGGGTCCCCCATTTTCAATTCATATAGACATTTATGACATACACAACATACATGCCATTTATGGCATAGGGACATATAGTATTTAGTTAATAACAATCCTACCTAGAACCTCTGACTTCAACACATTAGGTCCCATTTTCCATGTGTTACTTTATGTTCCATTATGTTACTTTATGTTTCTAGTGTCCTATATTATATGTTTACTTTGTTTCTCGCATGCGCAGTAGTGCAACGCACAGTACAGGCCCCCTCCTATGTATGGGGCTGCGGCACTGCAGTTTTACCCTACTCATAGAAGACCAAACCACAACACAATGCCGCATGTACGAGGGGTGTGTCCAGGGTGTGTGTGTTGTCACACTACGACTGCCCTGCGGTGTGTGTGGAGAGAGAGAGAGAATACATGATCTAATTTGAACAGAACAGGTGCGTGCGTGAGAAAGAAGAACCCCGCAGCGTGCACGATACTTCAGCCCGCATGCAAAAAGCATAAAAGCATAATTTCAAATAACCCCGTCACAACATTTTGATGTCGAAGTTATTAAGTTTTGAGGACAGGACGCTCACCTGAGGGGGAAACTGCGGCTCGCTCTTTCTGCGCGGAGGCGAATTATTTGACCTAACCTTCCTCAGTTTGAATACTAATAATAATAATATTAATAATAAACGTTATTTGTATAGCACCTTTCATACAATAATTGCAGCTCAAACCTCAAAGTGCTTCATAGCAGTACAAAAAAAGACAAACGAGCACAAAATTGGCAGATCAATGCATAAGTGCAGAGAGCGATATACCGATCGATATCTATTTCAATGTTTGATGGTGTGATACTTTTTTACACGACCTTGCAAACATCACAGTGAGCCGGTTTGCGTGTGTGCGGTGCAGTCCCGACCAGTGCGCGCTCGTAGTAAACCCGTAGTTCTGTGCAGGAGATCCGAGTGTAACAGAGGAGAGAGAGTCACACACAGACCTGCAGCAGGGAAGACAAGTATGGATTTCAACAAACGGGACATCATCCCGACCTGCCCTCTCTTTGAGATGTCCCTCGGTCGTCATCATCACCAAGGATGGGTTCAAGTATCAGGTAAGGAAGGAAGGCCTGCAGCTTTAGCCACTGATGATGACACCTTTGGCAAATTAATCCTAATAATCACATCATCGATTGACCTTCGAAGGTACACCACACACAATTAGCACATGAACAGATTGCTTGGTGCTGTCGACTTCTCAGCACACAGTGACTTCAGAAGTAGCATTGGTTTTCATCTAACCTAGTAGTTGCCTTATTTTACTTGATGCATTATTTTTAGGGTACCTTAGTTATCTGGAGCTATTGATTGATTGATTGATTGATTGATTGATTGATTGAAAATTGTATTAACAGATTGCAGAATGGGTACAATACAGTACGGCTCAATACACACAATTGTTAAGGGGATGCAGACCAGAGAAAGACTTTCGTCTTGTTTACATCAGGGTCCCCCATTTTCAATTGATCCTAACACATGAATTGAATATGTATATCTATCTCTATATGAATTGAAAATGGAGGACCCTGATGTAAACAAGACAAAGTCTTTCTCTGGTCTGCATCCCCTTAACAATTGTGTGTATTGAGCCGTACTGTATTGTACCCATTCTGCAATCTGTTAAATAAAGTTTTCATTCATCATTCATTCACATACAGTATAATGACATACATGACATTACAGATGGACAGTAGGCTACTGCTACATCTATACATTTATGACATACCAGATTTACAAATACAGTACTTACTGTTTGTGATACAATAATAGTCTAAAAAAGAGAGTATATACATTTGACGAAGAAACTGTACATTGGAGGAGGTGGGGTGGGGGGGTGGAGTAGTAGCTATCAGCCCAGATATGCTAATGAGCTTGTCTGCACTAGGAAAGCTTGACTCACCACAGATGGCCCGGCAGATATACATCTGAGAGAAAGAGACTATAATTATGGCTATACGTTCACACTGGCCCAAAATCAGATTTTCTTTTGGCTCATATGTGACTCAGATCTTCTTTTATTTTCTCTCACAACAGTGTGTGAACAGCACAAATCACATCTGATCTTTTCAATTCTGATTTAGGCCACTTTCATTATGTGGTCGACGTCGTACATCAGATACAGCCAGGTCTGGCGTGTTTTAATTAGCTGGCCTCCGCTGCGTTCAACTTGTAAATTATTAAACCATAAACTCTGACTTCAGTGACCTTCCATGTTTACATCCATCATCTTTACTGTTCATTCTGGCATACGGGTCAGTTCAGGAGCAGCGACCGGGTTCACACTGGAATCTGATATTGGCCACATAAAAAAAATATATAATTAAAAAGAAAATGTGAACAGACAAACAAACAAACAAACAGAAAAGCAGATAAATCTGAATGAGCACCAAAGCTTTCAGTGTGAAGGTAGTGTGTGTGTGTGTGTGTGTGTGTGTGTGTGTGTGTGTGTGTGTGTGTGTGTGTGTGTGTGTGTGTGTGTGTGTGTGTGTGTGTGTGTGTGTGTGTGTGTGTGTGTGTGTGTGTGTGTGTGTGTGTGTGTGTGTGTGTGTGTGTGTGTGTGTGTGTGTGTGTGTGTGTGTGTGTGTGTGTGTGTGTGTGTGTGTGAATTTTTTTTTTTTAAATACATAATAGGCTATATTGTGGAGATGGATCCATACTGTCGCATGGATCCAGTGATAGAGGTGACGGTGATAGATAGTGACAGTGACTGTGTGCAGGAACAGTTTAAGACCAGGGTGGACACTTTACAACACGGAGGAGGAGGGTCAGAGGTCAAAACATAGATGATGTGGGACAGTCCATTATTTCAGGTGACGTTTGCTGACCTCTATGGTTGCCAGGGTTACAGGCCTGGTGCTGCCAACCCGGTGTGCAGGAAACACAGTCGACTTCCACCTCGACTTACTCTGTATATTCCTCAGTTCCTCTTTCTGGTGCTTACAGGGAAGCAATACATAACCTTTAACCCTTTCACTACCACACTGCAGACGGTTAACCTTTCACTACCACGCTACAGAAGGTTAACCTTTCACTACCATGCTACAGAAGGTTAAACTTTCACTACCACACTACAGACGGTTAACCTTTCACTACCACACTACAGACGGTTAACCTTTCACTACCACACTACAGAAGGTTAACCTTTCACTACCACGCTACAGAAGGTTAACCTTTCACTACCACACTACAGATGGTTAACCTTTCACTACCACACTACAGAAGGTTAACCCTTTCACTACCACACTACAGAAGGTTAACCCTTTCACTACCACACTACAGATGGTTAACCTTTCTGTAACTGAGGGGTACAATTCCCTGACTGTATTGATAAGTATGGTATCATTAAACCACTACCGCTTTATGTACTTTAATTACTGGCCATACAGTACATGATATATAAATATGATGAACACTTCCCACAATGAATCGGTTCCACACAAAGTGGTAATTAAGTATTTATTGCAGCAAAAGGTACATAATATACTTCTCTATTTTACTTTGGATGCGCTTATAAGGCAAAGGAATGTGCGTAGGCAAATCAATAATGAATGTCCATTCTCTGGTTACGCAGGAGGTAATTATACAACCTGAATCCTAGGGAATTATATCTATGGTACACTAGTAATATATAGCGGGAGATACTGGAAGGGTCCCCCCGGTTGTAAGCCAGCAGGGGTAGAGGATCTGTCGGTAGTAGAGAGTCTGGTCAACGATGACTAAGGAGACTCCAAGTACAGGAGACGGTGCAATAGTCTCTTGATCCACAGACGAATACAGCTGTTCTCCGTAGACTGTAGCTCCACAGTGAAGAAAGCTAGCCGGCCTCAGGCTCTCTGAGGCGCAGACTCGACGTGGCTCCTCACAGGGTAAATCCCACACGTGTAGGCGTCGGCGATTCTCCGCTCCATAAATCACAGGACCAAAACAAATATAATCCAGCCGCAAAGGGCTATGTAGTCGTCGGGTAGATTAATCCAGTGTACATGTCCACACGGTTCTCGTCTAGGTCTCCTCGGGTGAAAGCGCCATGAAAGCAGCCCAGCCTGGATAAGCACTCTAGCTGGTACGAGGAAGCGTTGGTGATGCTGGTCACTGTAGAACTTTAGCCGCACGATACACTATACACAAATAGACTATTACTGACTTAATAGAAATATGTCGCACTCGACGGTATAGCGCCAAACTCTGACAATTCAGTTATTAATTCGCACGCGGTCTCAATGCTCTATTTGGGGCCAAACAGGCCATACTTCACCGCACGGAGTATCGTGGGTGAGGCTTCAACTTATTGGGTAACTCTACTTCTGTATTCACCTGCGCCATATTTATATGCACGGCGAACAATCTAGTGCCAACCTCATTTCTGTCTCGTATCCCTGGGCAAGGCCGGGCATGTACAGACATGTCTTGACGGTGGCCTTGAACCTGACTCTGGAGGCATGGCCCTGGCGCCTGTGGACCGCTGTCCAATAGGAGAATGAAATATTATGGTCTGTACTAGGCTAAAGGGATATTCCGTGTATATGTACAAGGAATATACAAGGGATATCAAACGATATACAAATACTATGCAATATATATCAATCAATAAATATATATATTCGGTTTAATCTGATCCTTTGTAACAGCCGCCTCCTAATTAGTCCCACCTAATTAGCTAAGCAGAGACAGATTAACCGCACTGTCCACTACTCAATGTCTGTTGTGAGGGGTCGGGCAGTTCACAAAGTCATGGGGTCATGGTCGTCATCGATAGTATCGGGGAGCCTTGGCAGTTCTATTAGCCTCGCCACGGGTCGGGTGTAGATCCGTCCTTGGACGAGCACTTCGGCTGCTCGGACCTTTCCGTCGGCACCGGTGATCACTTTGCTTCCGCGGCCAGCCGGCCACATAGCTCGGGGTAGTGACTGGTCGATAATCATGACGACTGTCCCTTCTGTCAAATTGTCTCTCTCTTTCACCCATTTCTGGCGGGTCTGTAGAGACGGTAGATAGTGGAGTAGGAAGCTGTTCCAAAACTTGTCAGCCAATACTTGACTGTACCTCCACATTCTTCGGCCGTTCGCTTCTTCGGGCCTGTACATTGTCTGTGGTAGCGCGGGGTCCAGCCGCTCCCTCAAGAGTGTGTTGGGGGTGACTGGGTCGACATCTGCTACATCACTTGAGACGTAACCGAGGGGCTTTGAGTTCAATACTCCCTCGATCTCCGTGAGGACTGTCATTAGGACTTCTTCCGCCACGGTCTGGGCCCCAAGCACGGCGTACAGGGCTGTCTTTATTGAACGTACTTCTCGTTCCCAAGTTCCACCGAAGTGAGGTGCGTTCGGGGGATTAAACTGGAAGTCAATCTGGGATGGAGCGAGGTGGGTCTTAAGTTCTGGGCCCATAGCTTGGAAGCTCTCTCTCAGCTCTCTTTCTCCGCCTTTGAAGTTTGTCCCGTGATCAGACAATAATATAGACGGTTTGCCTTTCCGCGATGTGAATCTTCGGAAGGCCATAAGGAATGAGTCTGTGCTCATGGTTGGAAGGAGTTCTATATGCATCGCTCGGGTGGTCATGCATTTGAATACAATACCCCACGGCTTCTCGGTTCCTCTTCCTTTCTTTATATACAGCGGGCCGAAACAGTCCATACCGGTGGAGTGAAAAGGCTTGTCGCCGAGTCGGAGGCGACAGGGAGGTAGGTCAGCCATCCGGGGTATACTGGGCTGCGCTCGCCACTTACGACAGTCTAGACAGGTTCGCTGGAAGCGCCGCACTGCTTCTCTCCCTTGCAGTATCCAATAACGACGTCTGATCTCCGCGAAGACTCTCTCTGCCCCGGCGTGATGCACATCCTCGTCGTATTTCTTTATGATCAGCTCTGTGACCTTGTGTCGGCTGTTTAAGACTATCGGGTACTTGACGTCATCCGGTAAGTCTGGAGCTCTCCGCAGACGACCACCCACTCTGATGAGACCATGGGCGTCGCTCTCGGGGGCTAGGTGGAGCAGTCTGCTGTCTGATGGGACGGGCTTTGCTTCCTGTAGACAGTCTAGCTCATCGGGGAACGAGTCTCTCTGGGCTCGTTGTAGTAGAAGAAGTTCTGCTTCTTCGTAGTCAGCTGCTGTAATGTCAGTAGTGAGCTGAACCTCTGGGTGGTGCCACAGGAATGTCTTTAGCTGCGCACTCTCTAGGGTGAGGCAATCGTCTATGTCGGGGTCTGTGGAGACGAGTGTGTTCAATCCACAGAACATAGATTTCTTGTTTTCGGCCTCCTCTTTACTCGCTTCCCGTGGGGTGGGTGTAGGCCACTCTTCTTCCGGGAGCTTGAGGAACTCTGGCCCGTCACTGTATAGGTTGTGACGGGTGAAGTCATCCAGGGACATTCCCCGGGTGATGACGTCAGCTGGGTTGTGTTTTGTGTCCACATACCTCCAGCTTGCTACTTCTGTTAAATCTTGAATCTCTGTGACTCTGACTCCCACGAAGACCTTGTATCTGCACGAATCAGACCGGATCCATGTGAGTACTGTCGTGGAGTCTGACCACAAGATTGTTCTTTGCACCGGAATGGTGAGTTCACGTTGGATTAACGTGGCGAGTTGCGCTCCTGCTAGGGCTGCGCAGAGCTCTAGACGCGGGATAGATTGTTGCTTTCGTGGGGCTATTCTTGAGCGAGCCAGGATGAAAGCAGTATGTATTTCTCCTCCCTCCTCTCGGGCACGCAAGTAGGCCACCGAACCGTAGGCTACTTCGGAGGCGTCGCTGAAGACGTGCAGGTCCATCTGGCACGTCTCCGGCCTCACTGTGGGTGGGAAGTAGCTGCGGCGTATGTTTACACCTGGGAGTGAGCTGAGTTCCGTCTCCCACTCTCTCCATGTGGATGCAAGGTGTTCGGGTATGGGGTCGTCCCAGCCCTGGTCCTTGTCCCATAACGCTCTTACAATCATCTTTGCCCTGGTGGTGTAAGGTAGAATACATCCCAACGGGTCATATTGTCTGGCGAGTGTTCTGTATACACTCCGTCTGGTGATCGGTAGTGCAGTCGACCTTCCCTGCTCCTTGGTCAGGGGTGTGTGTTTATAATGGAGCGAGTCTGTTTTGAAGCACCAGACTAGTCCTAATGTCATTTCTTGGGCTTCTCCTGGGATGGTCGCCATCCAGGTCTCGCTGCTTGCTGCCTTGTCCTCGGGGGAGAGGCTGCGCAATACTTGCGGGTCGCTGCTGGCCCACTGCCTGAGATCAAAGCCGCCTTTGATCAGGGAGGCGCGGAGCTTGAGTAGAAGGGCCTCGGCTTCTTCTGGCGTCGAGACGCTTTGCAGACAGTTGTCCACGTAGAAACTATTTCCTACACTTTGTCGGACCTCTTCATCAGCTGCTGGGTCCTCTGCGACGTGCTTTTGCAGTGCAAACGTAGCACAGCATGGGCTGCATGTGGTTCCGAAAGGGAGGACTTCCCATTGATAGATGGCTGGTTGCTCATCCCCGATCCTCTCTCTCCATAGGAACCGCAGCAGGGGCTTGTCCTCCTCCACTAGTCTCACCTGCAGGAACATCCCTTTGATGTCGCCGCTGATGGCCACCTTGTCTTGGCGGAAACGTAGTAACACGCCTAGTAGAGAGGGGCCGAGTGTTGGGCCGGGCAAGAGCTCTTTATTCAGATTTTGTGATCCGATCTGGTAGCTGCAGTTGAACACAATACGATCCTTGCCGTTGTGGTGGACTTTGTGGTGCGGCACGTACCATGATTCGGTCGTCTGATCGGCCTCTTTAATGTCAATTTTCTTTATGTGTCCCGCTGTGATTAGCTTGTTAATCTCAGCGCGGTACACCGTCTCTTGAGCGGGGTCTCTGGCTAGGCGCCGCTCTGTGTTCAATAGATACCGCTCCGTCGCTTCTTTTGGGGTGTGGAAGGTAGGCATACCCTCTCGCCTCAGGAGTGGAGTTGCGTATCTCATCACTCCGTTGACTTTGACTCTCTTTGTCCCCTGCTCGAGGAGGGCTATAGCGTAAATGTCTTCCTTGGAACGAATGTCTTTCTTTTCGTTCTTAAAGGGCATTGTCTCTAGTGTCCATAGCCTCTCGACATGCTGTAGGAGGGTGGTGTCTTCTTCTGTCACTCTGGAGTGGAGGCAGTTAGTGGCTGCTGTTCGGTTAAGAGACTTAGCGAGGGGGCCTTGTAATGTCCATCCTAGGCGGGTCTCGACTGCTGCAGGACAGCCTCTGGGCCCTGTGTGTACCCGGTCAATCGGGACGATGAGGTCTGCATGGTCGGAGCCTATCAGCAGGGTCGGGGTGGCACCGTCTATGAGCGGTATAGGTAGTTGACGCAGGTGCACATATTTATCCATCAGCTTGGCGATGGGGTAGGTGTACTGCGACAGGCCTATTTCTTGGCTGGTGAAAGCATTAGTAATCCTATACCGTCTCTCTGGCTGCCCGCTTGCTGCGATAGTGAAGGAGACATTCTCGCCCTTTATCGTCTTTAGATCTCTTCTTATTGTCCGAATCGTCATCTGGTTTTCGCTCCCCCGCAGCCCCAGCTGGGCCGCAGCGGACGCGAGGAGAAGGGTCTTCTCTGACCCGTCGTCAAGGACGGCGTAAGTGTCCATGACCTTGTCTTGGTAACTCAGTGTTACGCGGACCACCTTTAGGAGCACCCGGGCGCCCCCGCTGCTGGCGGGGTCAATGTACATAACACTTGCCTTTGTGCTGCTTGAGGGTGCAGGCTTTCTTCTGTTACTGTCGTGTAGGACATCTAGGTGGGCTCCGTCACACCGACTACACCTCTTCTTTAAGCGGCAATCGGCTGCCATATGACTGCGCGCACATCGGTAACAGCGTCGGTTGGACTTTATCCATTGACTCACCTCGTCGGCGGTCATCTTCTTGAATGTGTCACATTGTGACAACCAGTGTTCCTTTTCGCAGTACGGGCACACCATCTTCCACTTCTCTTTCATCGAGGGGGTACTGTGGTTCTTGCTGCTCGGTACTGATTCTGATTGGTGCATGACGGTCACCAATCTTCGGCCATCGTTTGCTCTCCTAGGTTCCTCTCTGGAGCTTGGGGTGCTCCGCATGAACGTATCCAACCGTAGGCTGTTGACTTCTCTCGCCAGGAAGTCGGCTAGGTCTAGGAGGGATGGCTCGGGACCGTTAGGATCACGGTGGTCTCTTTGCCGCCTGAAGCGCTCTTGTCGGGCGGGCGGAAGCTTCTCTAAAATCCTCTCGACATTAGAGTTTGCGTACAGTTCGTGCATACCCTTTTCTCTTTGCGCCCCCAGCATCCCTACCAGGGATTGTACCTTGATAGACAGGTCATCTAGTGAGCGATTGTCTGTGGCTGGGGGTAGGCGGTCAATATGCCTTATCTCTTGTATTACGTAGTCCCATATGCGTCCATATCTTTGGTCGAGTGCTGCTAGAGCCGCTGTGTATGGGGTAGTAGAGGTGGCATAGGCCAGCGCTATATTGTGCGCTCGGGGCACCTTGAGGTGCTTCAGTAGGATAGCATACTTGTACGGTTCATCAGCTACATCGGACATCATTGTCTCTAAGCACATTCGTAGCTCCGTGTACTGTGCTCTGTTCTCGTGGGTGAAGTCCGGAAACGTCGGTGTGCCAATGTATGATGCCATGGATGGCTGGCACATCGGTGAGCGTTGGAAGAGAGGCCTCCTAGGCGAGTCTCCTCTTACGCCTCTTGGTGGGCTGGTACCTGCTGGGTACCATGGCCCGCGTATCCAGGTGCTGTTCCTCGGGGCTGGTTGTGCGTCAAGCTCACCCGTGAATTGAGTCGGGGGTCTGTAGCGCAGAGCCGCGGGGGTAGAGCCTGGGCTGTACTGGACCTCCTGGTCCTGTGGAGTACTGTGCTGCTGTCGGGCTTGACTCTCCTCCTCTCCATCTTCTTCTTCCTCTGGCAGGTCCTCTAGATCCTGTAGTCGTCTATTTAGCCTCTCCGCGGTGTAGACCGTTTCTTCCTTGTAGCTGGGTCTCACTTGGACCGGTCGGGGAAGGGGTTCGGAGGGGGGTATAGGCTCTCTCTGGTGGTCGGGCTCAGGGTCGCTTGATCGGGTAGGGGAGGGTGCCCTTGACCCTTGTCTTGACGAGGCCCTGGAACCCCGTGCGGAGGGAGGGGGTGTTGCCCTGGTGATCAGCTGCTCCATTATCTGCGCTTGTAATCGGTCGCGCTCGGCTTCGCGCTTGGTGAGAGCGAGGTCGCGCTCTGCTTCTCTTTGGGCACCGGCAGCGGCGCGCTGGGCTTCGGCGGCGGCGCGCTGGGCTTCGGCCCGGTCCCTTACCATATTCTCTTCCGTCTGAAGGCGTCTAATCTCTAGACGTATACGATCTTCGTCGCTCCGTTGCTGTGCCTGAAGGCGTTCTCTTTCCATGGAAGAATGTTCGCGCTCACTAAGCGTCTGTGCTTGGAGTCGATCGCGCTCTGTTGAGGCTGCTAGGCTGGCGAGGAATGCCTGTGCCAGCATCTTGTCCGCCTCGCTGGGGGAAGACGCTGGTTGAGGTGATCCGCTCCTGGCAGTACTCGTTGGAGATCTGTTCTCCTGTGGCGAGTCCTGGAGATCCATCTCCGGGGTGCTCTCCTCTTCTTGTAGCGGGTAGAGTTCCATCCCTGGAGAGCTGTCTTTATCCTGGAGCTCTTCGGGGACTACTTCTTCGGTCTTGGCGGGGGGTAAAGTCATGTCGGGTCCCTCCTGGTCCCTACCGTGAGCTTGGTCAGTTACGTTAGAACCCACTAGGGCCTCTATTGGCGGGGTAGCCTGGTCGATAGGGTCGGACATAATTTTACTATCTACTTTTTCCGCGTTTACCGTCTGTAGAAAGCTAGGTAGTATATTGGCAACGTAATCCTCTAAGTACTGAGGTGTCTGCCGTCTACGCTGCGGGCGATCTACTTTAGGAGAACCGTTTTGTGGAGTGTTCATCATTGGCCATGTCAATATTAATACCACTATATTAATATTACACTAGTTACCCTCCGGCTCGAAGGACCAATTGTAACTGAGGGGTACAATTCCCTGACTGTATTGATAAGTATGGTATCATTAAACCACTACCGCTTTATGTACTTTAATTACTGGCCATACAGTACATGATATATAAATATGATGAACACTTCCCACAATGAATCGGTTCCACACAAAGTGGTAATTAAGTATTTATTGCAGCAAAAGGTACATAATATACTTCTCTATTTTACTTTGGATGCGCTTATAAGGCAAAGGAATGTGCGTAGGCAAATCAATAATGAATGTCCATTCTCTGGTTACGCAGGAGGTAATTATACAACCTGAATCTTAGGGAATTATATCTATGGTACACTAGTAATATATAGCGGGAGATACTGGAAGGGTCCCCCCGGTTGTAAGCCAGCAGGGGTAGAGGATCTGTCGGTAGTAGAGAGTCTGGTCAACGATGACTAAGGAGACTCCAAGTACAGGAGACGGTGCAATAGTCTCTTGATCCACAGACGAATACAGCTGTTCTCCGTAGACTGTAGCTCCACAGTGAAGAAAGCTAGCCGGCCTCAGGCTCTCTGAGGCGCAGACTCGACGTGGCTCCTCACAGGGTAAATCCCACACGTGTAGGCGTCGGCGATTCTCCGCTCCATAAATCACAGGACCAAAACAAATATAATCCAGCCGCAAAGGGCTATGTAGTCGTCGGGTAGATTAATCCAGTGTACATGTCCACACGGTTCTCGTCTAGGTCTCCTCGGGTGAAAGCGCCATGAAAGCAGCCCAGCCTGGATAAGCACTCTAGCTGGTACGAGGAAGCGTTGGTGATGCTGGTCACTGTAGAACTTTAGCCGCACGATACACTATACACAAATAGACTATTACTGACTTAATAGAAATATGTCGCACTCGACGGTATAGCGCCAAACTCTGACAATTCAGTTATTAATTCGCACGCGGTCTCAATGCTCTATTTGGGGCCAAACAGGCCATACTTCACCGCACGGAGTATCGTGGGTGAGGCTTCAACTTATTGGGTAACTCTACATCTGTATTCACCTGCGCCATATTTATATGCACGGCGAACAATCTAGTGCCAACCTCATTTCTGTCTCGTATCCCTGGGCAAGGCCGGGCATGTACAGACATGTCTTGACGGTGGCCTTGAACCTGACTCTGGAGGCATGGCCCTGGCGCCTGTGGACCGCTGTCCAATAGGAGAATGAAATATTATGGTCTGTACTAGGCTAAAGGGATATTCCGTGTATATGTACAAGGAATATACAAGGGATATCAAACGATATACAAATACTATGCAATATATATCAATCAATAAATATATATATTCGGTTTAATCTGATCCTTTGTAACACTTTCACTACCACACTACAGATGGTTAACCTTTCACTACCACACTACAGAAGGTTTTAAACCTTTCACTACCACGCTACAGAAGGTTAACCTAATCATTTGAATGAAATAGCACCATGACAATTGTATTACACAACGGAAAATATGTCAGGTCACATTGTAATTTGTAATTTGACAAACCAATACTGTCAAAACTAAGAAAAAATTTTGTGATATATATTTTGGGTAGGGCTGGGCGATATGACGATATTATATAAATATCGGGTACAGTTAATTAACGATACACTTTTTCAACGTATAGTGGATATCGTGATGTTTTGCCCAAGAGGATTGTGTCGCGTCAATCTGTCCACACGTTACTCGTTCATATCTCAGCCCGTGCTGAGATATGCCCATTCCGCGGTCTGTTAATAACGTTTTCAATCAGACAGATGTATGGAAAGGCTTTTATTATAACATTCGTTGTAGTAAAATCATTATGCCTCATTTAGTCATCCTGTGGAGCACTGGTCTCCTACTCGACGGCCGTGGGGAGCTAACGTTAGTAGCTTTGTTGATGTTCAGCACACAGGACATTCAGGAAGTCAAAAACTAATAGCGCTTGCCGATTGGTGCTAAGAACAGCAGGGCGGGTGCAAGCGCTGTGACGTAATTGGCAGACTCGACTGTCAATCAAAATTATTATGTTTCCGTCAGAATGAACGAATGAAAACTTTATTAAAAGGTTGCAGAATGGGTACAATACAGTACAGGAGGATGAAGACCAGAAAAAGACTTTCGGCTTTTTTACATAAGGGTCCTCCATTTTCAATTCATCAAAACATTTAGAGACATACATATATACAGTAGTTTCATAAAAATGCTAAAATGCTATTGATTGATTGATTTAAAACTTTATTAACATATTGCAGAATGGGTACAGTACAGCTCAATACATACAATTGTTAAGGGGATGCAGACCAGAGAAAGACTTTAGTCTTGTTTACATCAGGGTCCCCCATTTTCAATTCATCATATTTCATATCTAAATCATATAATATCTCATTGCTAAATATATGCAATATATAATCTAATAATCTAAATCTAATATATAATATAAAAATGCTAAATGCATGGGTATTTTATTTTGTCTTTAATGTTAGCTTGCAAACTCAAATACTGTCTTGGTAAGCCTCATAATGAATTGTTTGGGGTAAAAAAGAAAAACATCGTGATGTGTATCGTGTATCGCCGAAAGGTCAGAAAATATCGTGATATCATATTTAGGCCATATCGCCCAGCCCTAATTTTGGGCATATTTCCCAGGCCTACTCTGCAAGTCTGATGAAGTTTGACTGGGCCTGGCCTTGAGGAGACACTGCTGTTTCCAATATTTCAGATTACTTTTTAATCCCAAGTTTAAAGGAGATGACTCGGACAGACTGTATCACGCTGTACATGTTTAGTTCTTTTATGAATCCCAGTGGTTCCTCTAACACTCACTAGCACAGCATCCAGGCCAACAAATGCACTTTCACATGAGACAGATATCCAATCCATGTAAGATCAGATAGGATAAGAAAAGATATTCCTGTATTGATCCCCTTGGGGGAAATTCAGGCATCATAGCAGTATGGGGGAGGGGGGAGGGGAGGTGTACAGGTACTGTATCGGCAGGGTAATAGTAGAAAGACATAAATATAGGCAATACAATTAGATCTGAATATAAAAATATGATAAAGAAGTCTGCTAGGCTGGCAGGGGTCCAGGGGGAGACAGGCCGGCAGAATCTTCTGTAGCACAGAAGAAAACAAACTTGAATCAAGGATATACAAAAATGCTGACAAACAACTATAAAAGTGTAAAAACTGGCAGAATACTGACGGAACAGTAACGCGAGTAAATGGCAAAAAAAACTGGAATTAGACTAAACAGTAGTTGTTGCTCTGGTAACAGGTACAGGTTAGGCTGAAACGTATTGCTTCAAGGAACTGAAAATCCCAGGGTTAGTTAGTTGGTTATTAGTCAACTATCTTATCTAGCTAACTGGGTTATCAAAGCTTATCCAGCTAACTGGGTTATCCACTATCTTATCCAGCTAACTGGGTTATCCACTATCTTATCCAGCTAACTGGGTTATCAACTATCTTATCTAGCTAACTGGGTTATCAACTATCTTATCTAGCTAACTGGGTTATCCACTATCTTATCCAGCTAACTGGGTTATCAACTATCTTATCTAGCTAACTGGGTTATCCACTATCTTATCCAGCTAACTGGGTTATCAACTATCTTATCTAGCTAACTGGGTTATCAACTATCTTATCTAGCTAACTGGGTTATCAACTATCTTATCTAGCTAACTGGGTTATCAACTATCTTATCTAGCTAACTGGGTTATCAACTATCTTATCCAGCTAACTGGGTTATCAACTATCTTATCTAGCTAACTGGGTTATCAACTATCTTATCTAGCTAACTGGGTTATTAACTATCTTATCCAGCTAACTGGGGTTATCAACTATCTTATCTAGCTAACTGGGTTATCAAAGCTTATCCAGCTAACTGGGTTATCAACTATCTTATCCAGCTAACTGGGTTATCAACTATCTTATCCAGCTAACTCGGGTTATCAACTATCTTATCTAGCTAACTGGGTTATCAACTATCTTATCCAGCTAACTGGGTTATCCACTATCTTATCCAGCTAACTGGGTTATCAACTATCTTATCCAGCTAACTGGGTTATCAACTATCTTATCTAGCTAACTGGGTTATCCACTATCTTATCCAGCTAACTGGGTTATCAACTATCTTATCTAGCTAACTGGGTTATCAACTATCTTATCCAGCTAACTGGGTTATCAACTATCTTATCCAGCTAACTGGGTTATCAACTATCTTATCCAGCTAACTGGGTTATCAACTATCTTATCTAGCTAACTGGGTTATCCACTATCTTATCCAGCTAACTGGGTTATCAACTATCTTATCTAGCTAACTGGGTTATCAACTATCTTATCCAGCTAACTGGGTTATCAACTATCTTATCTAGCTAACTGGGTTATCAACTAGCTTATCTAGCTAACTGGGTTATCAACTATCTTATCTAGCTAACTGGGTTATCAACTATCTTATCTAGCTAACTGGGTTATCAACTATCTTATCCAGCTAACTGGGTTATCAACTATCTTATCCAGCTAACTGGGTTATCAACTATCTTATCCAGCTAACTGGGTTATCAACTATCTTATCTAGCTAACTGGGTTATCAACTATCTTATCTAGCTAACTGGGTTATCAACTATCTTATCTAGCTAACTGGGTTATCAACTATCTTATCTAGCTAACTGGGTTATCAACTATCTTATCTAGCTAACTGGGTTATCAACTATCTTATCTAGCTAACTGGGTTATCAACTATCTTATCCAGCTAACTGGGTTATCAACTATCTTATCTAGCTAACTGTGTTATCAACTATCTTATCCAGCTAACTGGGTTATCAACTATCTTATCCAGCTAACTGGGGTTATCAACTATCTTATCTAGCTAACTGGGTTATCAACTATATTATCCAGCTAACTGGGTTATCAACTATCTTATCCAGCTAACTGGGGTTATCAACTATCTTATCTAGCTAACTGGGTTATCAACTATATTATCCAGCTAACTGGGTTATCAACTATCTTATCCAGCTAACTGGGTTATCAACTATCTTATCCAGCTAACTGGGTTATCAACTATCTTATCCAGCTAACTGGGTTATCAACTATCTTATCTAGCTAACTGGGTTATCAACTATCTTATCTAGCTAACTGGGTTATCAACTATCTTATCTAGCTAACTGGGTTATCAACTATCTTATCTAGCTAACTGGGTTATCCACTATCTTATCCAGCTAACTGGGTTATCAACTATCTTATCTAGCTAACTGGGTTATCCACTATCTTATCCAGCTAACTGGGTTATCAACTATCTTATCTAGCTAACTGGGTTATCAACTATCTTATCTAGCTAACTGGGTTATCAACTATCTTATCTAGCTAACTGGGTTATCAACTATCTTATCTAGCTAACTGGGTTATCAACTATCTTATCCAGCTAACTGGGTTATCAACTATCTTATCTAGCTAACTGGGTTATCAACTATCTTATCTAGCTAACTGGGTTATTAACTATCTTATCCAGCTAACTGGGGTTATCAACTATCTTATCTAGCTAACTGGGTTATCAAAGCTTATCCAGCTAACTGGGTTATCAACTATCTTATCCAGCTAACTGGGTTATCAACTATCTTATCCAGCTAACTCGGGTTATCAACTATCTTATCTAGCTAACTGGGTTATCAACTATCTTATCCAGCTAACTGGGTTATCCACTATCTTATCCAGCTAACTGGGTTATCAACTATCTTATCCAGCTAACTGGGTTATCAACTATCTTATCTAGCTAACTGGGTTATCCACTATCTTATCCAGCTAACTGGGTTATCAACTATCTTATCTAGCTAACTGGGTTATCAACTATCTTATCCAGCTAACTGGGTTATCAACTATCTTATCCAGCTAACTGGGTTATCAACTATCTTATCCAGCTAACTGGGTTATCAACTATCTTATCTAGCTAACTGGGTTATCCACTATCTTATCCAGCTAACTGGGTTATCAACTATCTTATCTAGCTAACTGGGTTATCAACTATCTTATCCAGCTAACTGGGTTATCAACTATCTTATCTAGCTAACTGGGTTATCAACTAGCTTATCTAGCTAACTGGGTTATCAACTATCTTATCTAGCTAACTGGGTTATCAACTATCTTATCTAGCTAACTGGGTTATCAACTATCTTATCCAGCTAACTGGGTTATCAACTATCTTATCCAGCTAACTGGGTTATCAACTATCTTATCCAGCTAACTGGGTTATCAACTATCTTATCTAGCTAACTGGGTTATCAACTATCTTATCTAGCTAACTGGGTTATCAACTATCTTATCTAGCTAACTGGGTTATCAACTATCTTATCTAGCTAACTGGGTTATCAACTATCTTATCTAGCTAACTGGGTTATCAACTATCTTATCTAGCTAACTGGGTTATCAACTATCTTATCCAGCTAACTGGGTTATCAACTATCTTATCTAGCTAACTGTGTTATCAACTATCTTATCCAGCTAACTGGGTTATCAACTATCTTATCCAGCTAACTGGGGTTATCAACTATCTTATCTAGCTAACTGGGTTATCAACTATATTATCCAGCTAACTGGGTTATCAACTATCTTATCCAGCTAACTGGGGTTATCAACTATCTTATCTAGCTAACTGGGTTATCAACTATATTATCCAGCTAACTGGGTTATCAACTATCTTATCCAGCTAACTGGGTTATCAACTATCTTATCCAGCTAACTGGGTTATCAACTATCTTATCCAGCTAACTGGGTTATCAACTATCTTATCCAGCTAACTGGGTTATCAACTATCTTATCCAGCTAACTGGGTTATCAACTATCTTATCCAGCTAACTGGGGTTATCAACTATCGTATCCAGCTAACTGGGTTATCAACTATCTTATCCAGCTAACTGGGTTATCAACTATCTTATCCAGCTAACTGGGGTTATTAACTATCTTATCCAGCTAACTGGGGTTATCAACTATCTTATCCAGCTAACTGGGCTTATCAACTATCTCAAGTTCAAGTTCTTTAATAGTTGTCATACAGAAGTACAGAATACTTTCATACAAAATGCTTCTTACTGTTACGCTCCAGAGACTGTGCTAGACAAGATAGTATCAAATAACATAATAACATAATATAGCATGAATTTAGAAGAAGAAAAATGAGGTCACAGTGTTCGGTATAGACATATGTACAATGTTCTGAGTTACCATATAATATACAATACACAATACTATGCAGTGTACTAATGTACAGTACTATCTAGTGCAAAGCAGAAATGGGATGAGGTACAATTTTAGGTACAATTTACAGTAAGGTGTACGAGTTGTAGTGCAATCCTTCATCCATAAATATAAAGTGTGGGGAGTGGGTGCTACAGTGTGTTTGTTTAAAGTGGGTGTGTGCTATAAAGTGTGTGGAGTGGGTGCTACAGTGTGTTTGTTTAAAGTGAGTGTGTGCGTGTGGATGTGTGTGCTATGTGCGTTTGGTGGTTGTTGTTGTGTAGAGTCTTTCTGTGCTGGCCTTGAGACTCCGGTATCGCTTGCCTGACCGCAGCAGTTCAAAGAGGCAGTTGTTCGGGTGACTGGAGTCTTTAATGATTCTCTTAGCCTTGCCCTTGCAACGCTTGTTGTAAATGTTCTGGAGGGTGGGGAGCCCCCCTCCAATTGTGCGTTCGGCTGAACGTGTCACTCTTTGTAGTCTGCTTCGGTCTTGTGCAGTGCTATTCCCAAACCAGGAGGTGATGTTGCCGGTCAAGATGCTCTCTATTGTACATGAGTAGAAGTTCTTAAGGATCTTCTGGCTGACTTGGAACTTCCTTAGGCGCCTGAGGAAGTAGAGGCGTTGTCGTGCCTTCTTCACAACACTGTCAATGTGTGTGGTCCATGTCAAGTCCTCGGATATGTAGGCTCCGAGGTACTTAAAGCTGTTGACTCTCTCAACCGGTGCCCCGTCGATGCTGAGGGGGCTGTAGTCCTTGACCCCCGACCTCCTGAAGTCCACAATCATCTCCTTTGTTTTGCTGACGTTCAGGGAGAGGCTGTTTTCCTGGCACCATCCCGCCAGGACCTTGACCTCTTCCAGGTAGGCCCTCTCGTCGTTGGCAGAGATCAGGCCCACCACCACTGTGTCGTCAGCAAATTTGATGATTGTATTGCTACTCCGCTGAGCCACACAGTCGTGTGTGTACAGGGAGTAGAGGAGGGGACTCAGAACACAGCCCTGGGGGGCCCCTATGTTGAGGGTGATGGATGAGGAGGTGCAGTTGCCTGCTCTCACCACCTGGGGTCTGCCAGTCAGGAAGTCCAAGACCCACTGGCAGAGGTCATAGCCCAAGCCCAGGTCCCTGAGCTTGGCTATGAGTATGGAGGGGACTATGGTATTGAATGCCGAGCTGTAGTCGATGAATAGCATTCTCACATAGTTCCCCTGCCTCTTGTCCAGGTGTGATGCTGCTGTGTGCAGCATGCACACCTGTGTGCAGCACATCTAAAAGCGCTTTACAATTTGTTCCTCACATTTGACCCATTCAGTCATACATTCACATAGGGGTGGACGGTATGGTCTAAAATTTATATCACGGTATAATTTGAAGCATAGACGGTAACGGTATATATCACGGTATCATCGTTTTTGATAAAAAAAAATTATTTTATTTTATATAATTTTTTTTTTTTTTTATAAAATATATATATTATATAATTAGACTTGTACTTGTATTATCTGCGAGACATCGCCACCACGCAACAAGCTCCACTGTCTGTGTGTACTCTAGTAGCCTCCAGCTACGGCCAGGATTCCCCGGAGCTGCACCTGGACCTATACTCGAGTAGCCTCGAGCAGAGCTACGGCCAGGATTCTCCGGCGCTGCACCTGGACCCTATTATATTGGAATAACGTTAGCAAGCCCTCAGCTCGAATACGCATCGAATCAGTGTTATAAGACATTGATATCAGGAGCTATCCGGCTAAGCCGGATATATAACGTTAATACAACGCCTCAGTGAATTATTTAGTTCAATGGGACATTTCGTTTTGAACGGTGAACTAACTTGCGTTAACGTGAGCTAACGGCTAACAGGTAGCACACACACGTCTCTCTCTACTAGACTTTGTGGAGCGTTTGTTGATGTCAGGAGCTATCGGTAGCTGGCCGACTAGATACCGTTCGGTTAGACAATGCCTCATCATGTATTAAACTAAAAGTGAATAGTTGACTGGGTCATTTTGTAACGGTAGCTAAGCTAACGTTAGCTCAGGGAGACGCCGCCGACAGCTGAGCTCCCGTGTCCCGTCCCACTAGACTACTAGATCCGTGTTTACATGCGTGCAGTAGGGGCTGGCACGCCCACTGCGCGAAGCCTCCTAAATAACTTTTTCCAGTTCGCACATATCTATTATCTATGACTAATTCTATCTATTTTTAGGGGCAAATGCGAGTGAAATAGTCGCGCTGTGGTTACATGACGTCATTGGTATTTTAGAGCTGCACTACCGGTTTAGACGGTATAGTCAAAATCCATACCGTAGAGCAAATTCATACCGTTTATACCGTATACCGTTTATACCGTCCACCCCTACATTCACACACCGATGGCGGAGGCCACCATGCAAGGTGCCAACCTGCTCATTGGGAGTAGTTCAGAGTTAAGTGTCTTGCTCAAGGACACTTCGACACGCTGCCTGGGAGGAGTGGGAATCGAACCGGGAACCTCCGGATTACCAGACGTCTGCTCTACCTCCCGAGCCACTGTCGCCCTACATGTCGTCATGGAAATGTGTTGTTAGAACCCTTCAACTCAACTAATAGTTCAACTAAGTCTTCGGTGAGAGAGAAATCCAAAACGCCTGTGTCGCTATAACTGTCCCTGTGTCACTTTAACTGTCCCTGTGTCACTTTAACTGTCCCTGTGTCGCTTTAACTGTCCCTGTGTCACTTTAACTGTCCCTGTGTCACTTTAACTGTCTCTGTGTCACTTTAACTGTCCCTGTGTCACTTTAACTGTCCCTGTGTCTCTTTAACTGTCCCTGTGTCGCTTTAACTGTCCCTGTGTCGCTTTAACTGTCCCTGTGTCGCTTTAACTGTCCCTGTGTCACTTTAACTGTCCCTGTGTCGCTTTAACTGTCCCTGTGTCGCTTTAACTGTCCCTGTGTCACTTTAACCGTCCCTGTGTCACTTTAACTGTCCCTGTGTCACTTTAACTGTCCCTGTGTCTCTTTAACTGTCCCTGTGTCTCTTTAACTGTCCCTGTGTCTCTTTAACTGTCCCTGTGTCGCTTTAACTGTCCCTGTGTCGCTTTAACTGTCCCTGTGTCACTTTAACTGTCCCTGTGTCACTTTAACTGTCCCTGTGTCGCTTTAACTGTCCCTGTGTCTCTTTAACTGTCTCTGTGTCTCTTTAACTGTCCCTGTGTCACTTTAACTGTCCCTGTGTCACTTTAACTGTCCCTGTGTCGCTTTAACTGTCACTGTGTCACTTTAACTGTCCCTGTGTCGCTTTAACTGTCCCTGTGTCTCTTTAACTGTCCCTGTGTCTCTTTAACTGTCCCTGTGTCGCTTTAACTGTCCCTGTGTCTCTTTAACTGTCTCTGTGTCTCTTTAACTGTCCCTGTGTCGCTTTAACTGTCCCTGTGTCGCTTTAACTGTCACTTTAACTGTCCCTGTGTCGCTTTAACTGTCCCTGTGTCGCTTTAACTGTCACTTTAACTGTCCCTGTCCAGCGGCTGTGTTCTAAAAACACCTCTGTACGCTTTTTCTGCAGACAGGCTCATTTGTCATCGTTGCCACTCTTGTGCATTGAGACCCTTGTCCTTCCAGGCTCTGAACTGTCCCGGTCGTTTGCCGCGGCTTCAGACCTTTCTGCTCCATGAGCGTCGTCCAGTAGAGGATTGCAGCTTTCTGTCACATTTCTATATTTGGATTGGGTTAGATGAGAATGTATTCTATATAGTTGGTATCTCAACGGGCCATGTGCATCTGATAGCATCGGTGTCTGACAGAAATCCTCTTTTGTCTCTCTCTCTCTCTCTCTCTCTCTCTCTCTCTCTCTCTCTCTCTCTCTCTCTCTCTCTCTCTTTTTTTTTTGGCAAATTCAATACATCGGCGTGACCTGACAGCGTAATGGATGATGCTACCATTGATTGTATTGGTTGAGATTGGTTGAGAATTGGCCATCTGCAATGGGCTTATCGTGTGGGCGTACACACTACGTGTGTGTATACCATGTGTGTGTGTGCGTGTGTGTGTGTGCGTGCATGTGTGTGTTTACATGAGTTCTGACCTTGAACACAATAAGCAGATTTTCTCTCTCTTTATGTATTCCTTTTCTCAGCAGCACTGCTGTGTGTGTGATGTGCATTCTGAATGCTCACTTGAAGGCTCGAGATCTTTATCGCTCTCTGGCTTTGTTGAACACATAACCTTCACATCACTGGGCCCATTATGCTCTGAATGGAGTTTAACAACCCAAAGCCTCAGCCAGCCACCAGCAGTGTGATGAAATTGCATTGCCCCCCCCCCCCCTGCCCCCCTAATGAATTTGTCTTCCAATAAATGTCATTGTGTGGTTCACTGGAATTAGCACTCGTCCATTCCTTCCTTCTCAATGTAATAACTTTTGTAATGCAGTCGCTCAAAACTGCTCCAGCTATGATATGTCGTTCCAGTTATGATATGTTGCTCCAGTTATGATATGCTGGTTATGATATGCTGCTCCAGTTATGATAATATGCTGCTCCAGCTATGATATGTCGTTCCAGTTATGACATGTTGCTCCAGTTATGATATGCTGCTACAGTTATGATATGCTGCTCCAGTTATGATAATATGCTGCTCCAGTTATGATATGCTGCTCCAGTTATGTTTCTCCAGTTATGATATGTTTCTCCAGTTATGATATGCTGCTACAGTTATGATATGCTGCTACAGTTATGATATGCTGCTACAGTATCACCTTTATTAATCACTAATGTTTCCATCTACCAGACTATATCATCAATGTTTTAAAGAGAGGGGGGGGGGGCACGTTCAGTAGTCTTAATTATTAGTATTCATAGTACACTTGAAAGTTATTAAAATGTATATTGTAGAATCTCCTATATATTTAGGGATTTAGTTTAGATAATTGGCTCTCTTTCTACACCCACGTGGAACACCCGTCTAAAAAGCTGTAAGTAAAAATTGGATTCTTGTATAGAAATAAATCATGCTTTTCTACAGCCAGTAGGAAGACCATTGTACCATGTCTGTATTTGATTAGGGTTGACATTCTGTACATGCATGCCTTTCCCTCCACCTTGTTTCAAGTTTCTTTCAAGTTTCTTTAATAGTTGTCATACAGAAGTACAGAATACTTTCATACAAAATGCTTCTTACTGTTACGCTCCAGAGACTGTGCTAGACAAGATAGTATCAAATAACATAGTATAGCATGTAATTTAGAAGAAGAAAATGAGGTCACAGTGTTCGGTATAGACATATGTACAATGTTCTGAGTTACCATATAATATACAATACTATGCAGTGTACTAATGTACAGTACTATATAGTGCAAAGCAGAAATGGGATGAGGTACAATTTAGGTACAATTTACAGTAAGGTGTACGAGTTGTAGTGCAATCCTTCATCAATAAATATAAAGTGTGGGGAGTGGGTGCTACAGTGTGTTTGTTTAAAGTGGGTGTGTGCTATAAAGTGTGTGGAGTGGGTGCTACAGTGTGTTTGTTTAAAGTGAGTGTGTGCGTGTGGATGTGTGTGCTATGTGCGTTTGGTGGTTGTTGTTGTGTAGTGTTCATTGTTCGTTTAGCAGCCTGATGGCCTGGGGATAGAAGGCCTAGATTCTGTGTATCATGGTGCATTGTGTGGAGATACCCCACTGTTGATTTTATATCATACTAAGTGAAGGGACTTGCATTGTATTTTATTTTATTCATAAGGCTCTGCTTGTGAAACTTCCCTATTATCTCTGCTCTTTGATAGCTGTAAAAGATGAGCTTGGCAGTACTATGCCCCGTTCAAATGGAATGAACTACAGAAAACCTTGAAATTTGAATATGTCGTCCCGTTAGAAGATTTTAAAAGTCTTGAACTATTTTTAGATGTTGCTTATACTTGTTTGAAGTTGTTTCCCTTGATTTACGTGTTATTTTCTTGTTGTCCGACTGCTGTATGATAATCTATGACTGATGAACTGTACTTGTTTGTCCAATGTGTTTTCTTTTATGTGTATATTGTTGTACACACAGGTTTCTCTTGAAAAAAAGTTATCCGTGTCAGTGAGACTACCTATCTACCTACCTACCTATAAATAAAGGACAAATAATCCAGGTTTTATTGAGTATGCTTAGCATGGTTACTGGACTTTCAAGGAAACTATAAAGAAGGAAGGGTCATCACGTCAGAATACCAGCATTCTATGCTCTGCTTGGTGCCAGACTTTGGTGTCAGTTCTATTGAAGCCTGAATTAAAATTTTAAATATACCAGCTATCTGAGGAAATATATATCAACCAATACTGAATATCAAACATTAACTAGTTAACAATGCAACAAATTGCAGATGATTCTAATAGGGCTGGGCGATATGGAAAAAAATCATATCGCGATAACGATATGATAATTTTATTTTATTTCTCGATATCGATAATTATCGAATTGTTATAAGTATAATTTTTTTTTTTATTTTTTTTTTTAACAACAGATGTATGTTTATTTTGCAGCAATTCTTTGTCATTGCCGCCATCTTTAGTGTTACATCCCCTCACACTCCAGTTCTCAGGCTGCAGCTGGTTTAAAAGCTAAAGTAAACCGGCTTCTCTGCTGGCTGTGGCTCCAGAGGAGTTGAACAGTTCTGGCTCTGCTAGTTTATTTTCGATCTTTTGGCGCTTTTTTGGTGGACAAACCACCGCACATGTGCACTGTGACTCGTGACTGGAGTCTAGTTCTGCTAGCACACATAGCCTACTGTGTACAGACGGTTTCAATGTATTTTAAATTAGAAAGCAAACAAAATAAATGGACAAGAGAAAAATAAATCTGAATTTGGTCAGTATTGTCATTTGGACAAGCAAAGCCATTACTTTAAGTTGCAGGCAAGAAAGACAAGTCTGTCCACTGTCTCTGGTTTTAAAACTGCCCTGTTGCAGGTAAAAAAAAAAAAAAAAAAAAAAAAAAATCGATTTTTTTTTAAATTTCGATATTCGATATCGATTATTAAAATATATCGCGATATTTATCGTTATCGTTATATCGCCCAGCCCTAGATTCTGACATCCAAGATAATAACCTGTTTAAATGACAATGAGATGGCTGATTCCATTCAACTCAATGCTGCTACACAGTGACACAATGATCCTTCCTTCTTTTATAGTTTCCTTGGTTACTTTCAGGAAGCGGCTTTATACTTTACTCACAAATATTACAATACAAGGTGTGACTTCATTTGACGTACTTTACAATCAAAACTATCACGGAAGTGGTCAGACATTAACAAGCTGGGGAGGAAGGTTAGCTCCATAGTGGGAGTTAAACTGAACAAGCTGGTGAGGAAGGTTAGCTCCATAGTGGGAGTTAAACTGAACAAGCTGGTGAGGAAGGCTAGCTCTGTAGTGGGAGTTAAACTGAACAAGCTGGTGAGGAAGGCTAGCTCTGTAGTGGGAGTTAAACTGAACAAGCTGGTGAGGAAGGCTAGCTCCATAGTGGGAGTTAAACTGAACAAGCTGGTGAGGAAGGTTAGCTCCATAGTGGGAGTTAAACTGAACAAGCTGGTGAAGAAGGCTAGCTCCATAGTGGGAGTTAAACTGAACAAGCTGGTGAGGAAGGTTAGCTCCATAGTGGGAGTTAAACTGAACAAGCTGGTGAGGAAGGCTAGCTCTGTAGTGGGAGTCAAACTGGACAAGCTGGTGAGGAAGGCTAGCTCTGTAGTGGGAGTCAAACTGGACAAGCTGGTGAGGAAGGCTAGCTCCGTAGTGGGAGTCAAACTGAACAAGCTGGTGAGGAAGGCTAGCTCTGTAGTGGGAGTCAAACTGAACAAGCTGGTGAGGAAGGCTAGCTCCATAGTGGGAGTTAAACCGGACAAGCTGGGGAGGAAGGTTAGCTCCGTAGTGGGAGTTAAACTGAACAAGCTGGTGAGGAAGGCTAGCTCCATAGTGGGAGTTAAACTGGACAAGCTGGGGAGGAAGGTTAGCTCCATAGTGGGAGTTAAACTGAACAAGCTGAAGGCTGTCAGGTGGCGTAGCGGAGATTGGGTTCGAGCCCAGCTCTCGGCGTTGCCACCAGCTTGGCTGGCCGTTCACACTAATACAATTGGCAGTATTAGGGGGTGGGGAAGCTGGCGGGTGGGAATCTGGCGTTGTGGACAGCGACGCCTACAGGTCAGGTCTCGGCGCTTGCTAAACGGGGCAGGACTTGGTGGAGATAGCATGCCCTCCCACGCGTTACACTCCACCAATGAGAGTCCTCGCTGCCAAGTGAAAAGACGTCACTGGCTGTCGGCGCACGTCTCGGAGGAAGCGTGCGATGGACTCCGGACGCCCTTGTACCGACTCGTAGGAGAACATGCATACAGCAGCCAGGTAGGGGAGGGGGGGGGGGGGGGAATTGGCACAACGACTAATTGGGACGGGGAGAAAATCAGAGAAATCAGAAAAAGAAAAAAAAACTGAACAAGCTGGTGAGGAAGGCTAGCTCCGTAGTGGGAGTTAAACTGAACAAGCTGGTGAGGAAGGCTAGCTCCATAGTGGGAGTCAAACTGAACAAGCTGGTGAGGAAGGCTAGCTCCGTAGTGGGAGTTAAACTGAACAAGCTGGTGAGGAAGGCTAGCTCCATAGTGGGAGTTTAACTGGTTAAATTAGAGGTGGTGGCAGAGAGCAGGATGAGGAAAAAGCTGGACGCTATACTGGAAAACCCCTCCCACCCCCTCTATGAGGAGCTAGCCAAGATGAGGAGCATGTTCATATAGACTTCACCCCCCCACACACACACACACCACAAACCACCTCAGCCAGTCCTTCATGCTTTCGTGCCAGTAGCCATCTGGCTCCACAACTGTGGGCATGGAGTGCTGCCAATAGTAGAAGAACTAACGGCTGGAGAACTTGAGAACTGTTAGGACTATCTGACTCTTAATGACTAAACACTGCACGGACTCTGGCACAGTGTGCTACTACTATATATATACCATTATTATTATTGAAGGGGCGACAGTGGCTCAGGAGGTAGAGCAGTTGTTTGGCAATCCGGAGGTTCCTGGTTCGATTCCCGCTCCTCCTCGGGCAGCGTGTCGATGTGTCCTTGAGCAAGACACTTAACCCCTAATTGCTCCCGATGAGCAGGTTGGCACCTTGCATGGTTACCTCCGCCATTGGTGTGTGAATGTGTGAGTGAATGGGTAAAATGTGAGGAACAAAATTGTAAAGCGCTTTGGATAAAAACGCTATATAAAAAAGCAGCCATTTACCATTATGATGGAATATAATGCCATTCTACTGTCATTATTATGTTCTACTTTATTATTATGACTATTTCTATTATTATATTTCCCCCTGCCTGTACCCCCCCCCCCCCTCCCCCATGCTGCTATGACACCTGCATTTCTCCAAGGGGATTAATAAAGGAACACATGACACATGAATAAACACCTCCCCATGCGGGCAGTGCCCCTTTCAAGTGCAGGATGAATTAGCTGACTTGTGTCTGTTCATCACAAATGATGTAATCCCCAAGCAAGTTAGATGCAGCATATTGCTACTGTGTTGACATTAATAATATGCAATGTGATTGTTTTTCCCATGACATGGGGCGAGACAAAAAGGTAACTTCCCTACCGTACAGTAGGATGTCTTTACCTACTGGGCCAACCTAATGAACAGTAGGTTCTAAAAGTATAGAGTGTGGGTAGTAGGGGTTAGTAATAATTACAATTAAACTGGACCTTGAAAACGTCTTTATTCATTGCACACATTGACAATGTCACCATGCAGCGACACACGCATGCGATGGGCGGCATGCACAGGAACACACGCATGTCATTGACCCATCCCGACGTCCTTCCCCACCAAGGGCAGCCGGGAGCAGACATGGGCTGTGGCGTGGGGCCTGGGACCAATCCAGGTGCTCCTGTCCGTCTTCGTCAGGGACGCGACAGCGTTAGCGATCTGTTCTGCATGTTTTTCCATTGGGTTTATATTCTGGAGCGGAAACCCTTGCGAGCGCCAGGGGAGAACATGCAAACTCCACACAGAAAGGCCCGGGACGAGTGATAAGGAGTGGAGGTGCTAAGTGATGAGGAGTTAGTGGAGGTGCTAAGGGATAAGGAGTTAGTGGAGGTGCTAAGTGATGAGGAGTTAGTGGAGGTGCTAAGGGATAAGGAGTTAGTGGAGGTGCTAAGGGATAAGGAGTTAGTGGAGGTGCTAAGTGATGAGGAGTTAGTGGAGGTGCTAAGGGATAAGGAGTTAGTGGAGGTGCTAAGGGATAAGGAGTTAGTGGAGGTGCTAAGTGATGAGGAGTTAGTGGAGGTGCTAAGTAATGAGGAGTTAGTGGAGGTGCTAAGTAATGAGGAGTTAGTGGAGGTGCTAAGTGATAAGGAGTTAGTGGAGATGCTAAGTGATAAGGAGTTAGTGGAGGTGCTAAGTGATAAGGAGTTAGTGGAGGTGCTAAGTGATAAGGAGTTAGTGGAGGTGCTAAGTGATAAGGAGTTAGTGGAGGTGCTAAGG
This sequence comes from Notolepis coatsorum, assembly GCF_963971535.1. Classification (NCBI taxonomy): domain Eukaryota; kingdom Metazoa; phylum Chordata; class Actinopteri; order Aulopiformes; family Paralepididae; genus Notolepis; species Notolepis coatsorum. The sequence goes on from NC_140175.1 coordinate 18,144,240, forward strand.
CAGGCCTGTACACTGCGATGATATGATCGCAAATTGCCCCCTAATTTGGTCCGTGCGAGTTTAAAATAATATCTGGGGGCAAGCTTGCGAGTGGTGATTTCAACCCTTCATTCGCATTTCACTCCTAAATTAATCCATACAAATTGTAGTAAAACATTAGCCTACAACCAGGGCTGTACAGTGCAATATAATGTTGCGGTTGTAATTTCATTAGACAGACCAGCGCGGACCTTTAATAACATGCAATTTAATTGACACGAGCAATGAGCTAACGGTAGCTTCTAACCAAGGTCTCCATTAGGATTATGCTAAGCTAACTAGCGATCTCTGCTAACCCTGGAAAACGGTCAAAGCGGACTCCACAAGACTAGTTCCATTCGTGAGGAAAGGGGGTGGGTTATATTGACAACGCTTGACAACAGAAGTTTAAACATAACTTCATATTTATTGGTTATTCGTTTCTGTATATCATTCAATTCCCATCTCCGTGTGTCTCCATCTCTTCCTGTTTACATTCGAGTGTGACGTCATCACCTACGGCAGATTAGACGATCAAAACCCGAAGGGGGGCTCTCTCTCTCTCTCTCTCTCTCTCTCTCTCTCTCTCTCTCTCTCTCTCTCTCTCTCTCTCTCTTCTCTCTCTCTCTCTACATTCAATGATTTAAAGTAGCCAAATGTTACACACAGTATAAATACTAACTGGATAGTTGATGATATAAACATTTAATTTCATTATCTGAAATATTCTAAAATCATTAAGTCTGTGTGATTATTATTTTCTCACAGTAGTGTGTGTATATATATATATGTGTGTGTGTGTGTGTGTGTGTGTGTGTGTGTGTGTGTGTGTGTGTGTGTGTGTGTGTGTGTGTGTGTGTGTGTGTGTGTGTGTGTGTGTGTGTGTGTGTGTGTGTGTGTGTGTGTGTGTGTGTGTGTGTGTGTGTGTGTGTGTGTGTGTGTGTGTGTGTGTGTGTGTGTGTGTGTGTGTTTGGCTAAAGTGGATAGAAAACACAGTACTGTGTAAAAGGCACCCAAGAGTTTTTATATAAATTGTCTTAGATGTAAATAATTTTTTTTATTAGTGTGTCAGTAGACTACTCTTAGTACATTTTCATTAAATTATTTTTTAAAGCATCTTCATGGTTTAATAATGCAAACATATGTTGCAGGGACTTATTATAATCATCATATTGGCGTGACTGTATGCATCAAAGGGTTCAATCAAGCATTTTTAAGTGCTTTAGAGGAAATGTCAAAATATCGCGATATCATTTAGAGGCCATATCGCCCAGCCCTACTATAATGGTAAAATAGTTATTTAAAAATGTGCCCCTAAAAAATATTCTTTGCCCCTAAATTTCTCATTTAGGGGCAAGTGTGCCCCTAGTGAAAAAGCTTAGCGTACAGCCCTGTAAGGGATAAGGAGTTAGTGGAGGTGCTAAGGGATAAGGAGTTAGTGGAGGTGCTAAGTGATAAGGAGTTAGTGGAGGTGCTAAGTGATAAGGAGTTAGTGGAGGTGCTAAGTGATAAGGAGTTAGTGGAGGTGCTAAGTGATAAAGAGTTAGTGAAGGTGCTAAGTGCCTCAGACGAGGGCTGCCACGTATGGTTCCCTGCCTGTAGCTGGGCTGGTGTTAACCCTTTCACTACCACACTACCAAATGGTTAACGGTTAAAAACGTTCTTTTATGGGGGGCGGCTGGGTGGCGCAGTGGGCAAGGCGCTCACCACCAACGTAGGAGATACTGGTATCGAGCCCAGCTCTCTGCGTTGCTTCCGGCTTGGCCGGCCGTCGTACTAACACAATTGGCAGTGTTAGAGGGTGGGAAAGCCGGTGGTCCGGTGGGTGGGTCCTGGTCGTTGTAAACAGCGACTCCTACAGTTCGGTCGGGGCGCCTGCTCAGCGAGGAAAGGATCTAAGGGGGGTAGTGTGATCCTTCCAAAAAGGAGGGGGGAAAAAGATTTAAAAAAAAATACAAATCTTCTATTCCGGGGCAATGAAATGTTCCGTTTCGTTCTCTTCATCACTCGTACTATCGTTTGTGGCCATCTTCTGTAGCTTGTCACTCTGACTGTTTATTCTTCTGATAGCAGGTGTTTAATCAAAGATCCCCAAAGATTCTAGTCTTGCACAAGGACCAATCAGCATGGGTATGGGCAGGGTACAAAATAGTTACACGCCCAGCGCCATTGGCTTGTAGATTTATTCTTTGGCGATTAGAATTTAAGGTCTGCCCGCCACCTGGCGGCTAACAAAATACACTGCATCTACTGCTTCTCCTCCGCTCCAATCCACTCCCTCCAGGCCGCTCACAGTGGTTTAACACTGATGTAATATACATGTAGTACAATGCCAAAGCAACAGATGGCGATGTACAAACATGAAGGCCATTTTCAACCAATGAGAAGGGTGAACCTGTGATATCCTGTTCAGGCTTTGTCACTCACATCCTGTTAGAAAAAGTTTTGACGCCATTGTTGTTGTCGTTAGCTTACATGCTAACGTTAATGGCAGCGACCATAGCATTGTGGCTAGGCTAGCTACTGTATCATTGCTTAATAGAGCTAGTGAATGGATAAACAACGTTATTTAACATTGCAGAATGGGTACAATTACAATGCGGCTCAATACAAACAATTGTTAAGGGGCCCAGGGGGTGTAGACTGTTGTAGTTTGAGCTAATTTACACCATGCTCCAAAAAAGAAAAAAAATCTGCCGAGCGATGTGGCGCGGGGAGCGGGGAGCGGGGAGCGCTCGATTCAAGGTGAGCGGTGAGCGAGCGGAGAGCGACTTGGGGGCGGGGTCAACATGAGCGATTAGCGGAGCAATTCGTTTCCTTATATCGCTTCCTCCAGGGTTCCAACTTGTGTTGACAAAATGCAACCCTGCTCAGCTACGGGGAATCAGCGCTCTCTCTCTAGACTAGAAAGGTGCACTCAGTAGAGCACAGATGTCCGCCAGGGCGGCAGCCACACATAATAATAATAATAATAATAATAATAATAATAATAGATTGGATTTGTAATGCACTTTTTGTTCACTGGGATCCCAAAGTGAACAAAACCACTACATGGTTAAAACAGTTAAAAAAATTGAAATAAAATAGTTATTAGTAAAACAAATAAAATAAAATACAGAATAAAAATAAGATAAAAATAGAACATAGTTAATTAAAAACATAGTATAAACAGACAATTTAAAAACAAAAGCGCAATAAAATTTAAATAAAAAGCTAACAGTCAAAGGCCTTTTTGAACAGGTAGGTTTCCAGGCTTGCCTTCTCTATCTATCTATCTATCTATCTATCTATCTATCTATCTATCTATCTATCTATCTATCTATCTATCTATCTATCTATCTATCTATCTATCTATCTATCTATCTATCTATCTATCTATCTATCTATCTATCTATCTATCTATCTATCTATCTATCTATCTATCTATCTACCTCTCTCTCTCTCTGTTCAATGATTTAAAGTGGCCAAACGTTACAATATAAATACTAATTGGATTTTTGGCTAGTAAAAAATCTGCCCGGCTAGTAGTTTTTAAAATCTACCAGCCAAATGGCTGGTAAGTCAAAAAGTTAAGTTTGTTCCCTGGGTATGGGCGGATGGTCCTTCCATTGATGGGGATTTGATTGGCTGTTTTTAAATAAAGTGTGGCCTCATTAGCGTTAGTTCGGCCAGAGAAACAAATTTACTAATTAAAATAGTTGGACCTGCAAGATTTGTACTTTGTACTTTGTAGGTCTGCATTTTAAATGTAACGAGTAAAAAGTATGTTTTTTTTCTCTCAAATGTAATTGATTAAAAGTACAAGTATACAAACCTAATATTACTAGAGTAAAGTACAAATCCCCAAAAACAGTACTTAAGTATTGTAACAAAGTACAATTACTCAATCAATCAATCATCAATCAATCAATCAATCAATCAATCAGATTTATTTATATAGCACATTTAACATGACATGTGTCAACCAAAGTGCTGTACAGAGGGTAGATACACATTGACAACAATCACACTCCGTTTTATGGGAGGGCACACAGGCAAACACATAGGAAAACAGGGCATGAGTCAGTGAACGGGAAAGGCTAGTAGGTAGAAGTTGGTTTTGAGCCTCGATTTGAAGGCATCTATGGAGGGGGCGAGCCTAATGGAGGTGGGGATGCTGTTCCACAGTTCAGGGGCTGCGATAGCAAAGGCACGGCCCCCCCTGAGCTTAAGGTTAGACCTCCGGACTGTCAGGAGCCTCTGATCGGCTGACCCGAGGGACCTGGTGTTGGAATAGGGGGATAGGAGGTCTGAGATGTAGGAGTGGGGGGGGGGGGGGGGTGACCATTAAGGGCTTTAAAAACAAATAGGACAACCTTAAAATCTATCCTGTAGCGTACTGGAAGCCAATGAAGGGAGGCAAGGACAGGGGTGATGTGGTCTCTCTTGCGGGTTCCGGTCAACAGTCTGGCAGCAGCGTTTTGTACCAGTTGTAAGCGGGACAGGGAAGACTGGTTAATGCCTATATAGAGGGAGTTGCAGTAGTCTAATCTAGATGAAATGAAGGCGTGGATGACTCTCTGAAGGTCTGCAGGGGAGAGAAGGGCTTTGAGTTTGGCAATGGTGCGTAGTTGGAAAAAACATGCCTTTACCACTGAGTTCACTTGTCTGTCGAATTTAAATTGTGGATCAAAAATGACACCTAGGTTCTTGACATAAGGCTTGACCAGGGAGGACAGGTTGCCAAGGCTGTTGGTAAGGGTGGTGATGGTGACAGCGTCTGGGGGACCGAAGAGGGATTATTTCGCATTTGTTTTTACATCCCTGCGCCTGCCTCTATTTACTACTTGAGTAGAGTGCCAGCAGCACATGCCTGTGTATTAAACTGTCAATGGGGACGTTTATTTGAGCCCGTGTGAAGTAACGTTAGCCTAGGAATCAACAGGCTGGACGATTATCAAAGGCCATACAACACCGCCCAAGAAAGACCGCAGGAATAACATTGTGAACCAGAACAAGACCGATGGCTCCATGGCTGTTTTTTTGTGGGCTGTTTTGCACAAATTAACAAAATGGTATGCGACACTTTTTATTACCATTCTCTTGAGTAGCATTGATGTGGGCGTTTGTGCTGTGTGGTGAAATGAGTTTGGTCAATTATGAGTCCCATCGTTGTGGGCATACAGTGTTTACTTGGCTCCGCTGTCATGTCAGAAGATGCGACACAGTGTTTTACATCGCTGGGGCCACACATGGCGATTGTTTTATTTTATTTTTTATTTTACCTTTATTTTACCAGGTAGTCACTTGATATCAAAGATCTCTTTTTCGAGCAAGACCTGGCCAAAATGGCAGCAAAAACAAAACATACAAAATACACAAAACACAGACAGAGACATAAAAGGCAAAGTGGGGCAAGGGGATACATTTGAGCTGCAGCAAATTAGATTGAATGGGATTGGGGGAGATTGGAGGGTAGGGTAAAAAGGCAGAAAGAGGATGGAAGGTGAGGCTTTGCAGGAGGTTGCTGGGGAGAGAAGGTCAGGTTAAATATAAAATATAACAGCACATTATGCAGTGAAGCAGCGACATTCTCCCATTGCATTCTTTAAAATGCCCTTAATTTGAACTTTAAAATCAGATATGGTAGTGAGGGCCTGCAGTTTCAAAGTTTTTTGAAGTCCATTCCAGGCAGAGGGAGCAGAGAACATGAAGGCCCTTTTCCCAAACTCTGTTTAGGAAGCGAGAGCGTCCGTGTCGTCGGTCTCTCTATCTCCGTCTCTGCCTGGAGTCTGAACCCATTGGAAAAGAAACAGGTGTGTGTGTGACGACGACCAACCAGTGCCACTCCACAACAGAGTTTAAAAGTAATATATGAAAGAAAAACATTTGAAAATGAGATCCATTGTTTTGCATATTAACTTGACACAAAGGTAACTTAGCGGATTGTCTTTTGTTATTTGATGATTTGTTGATTGATTGATTGATTGATTGATTGATTGATTCGTTTGATATGTTATTTCGGACAAATGGGGGCTGCTTGGCCACAAATTTCCGGGCTGCTTTTTGTTGCCAGTCCGCCCCTGCTGAACTGTACTGTAGACATGGGTTTCAGTCAGTTTTACAAGTGTTGCTACTAATGATGAGATTCGATTTTTATAGTTGGCCAACGTTGCTTTAGCAAGCATTGTTATGTGATGTCGAGCGGCAGTGTTGACTCGTGGATGATCGCTGTATGTCGTATGGTCATACATGTCGTCTGGTAACGTTAGATAGATGTGTTTTGTCGTGTTGAGAGAGAGAGAGAGAGCTCATTTGCATGTGAAAAAAACACTTGAAACCATGTTAAGTAAAAGAGAGAGAAAAACACGCCTATCCGGTTTCCATCCAGTTAATGACAGCGGAAAGCCGACTAAATGGTAATTGCATTTATAATATAACAGCTTTTATCCAAAGCGCTTTACAATTTGTTCCTCACATTTGACCCATTCACTCACAGATGGCGGAGGCAACCGCGCAAGGTGCCAACCTGCTCATCGGGAGCAATTAGGGGTTAAGTGTCTTGCTCAAGGACACATCGACACGCTGCCTGGGAGGAGCGGGAATCGAACCGGGAGCCTCCGAATTACCAGACGACTGCTATACCTCCTGAGCCACTGTCGCCCCCCCCCCCCCAACAGCTATCAAAATAACCGCTATCCACATCCCTAGTTTGTTTATACCTCATAAGTATAATACACTAGTAGTAGGTCCTCAAAATGAATGGAAGTGAATGAGGAGCCTGATACCTGAGAGGAATGGTGGTGAGGACCACAGGGACAGCAGAATGTTTATGTTTATTAAAGGATCCCCATTAGAGACGCATGAAAGAGACTCTAGTCTTCCTGGGGTCCTGGATAAGACGAATACAATACAAATGTACAACAAAAAATATGAATAAAAAATAAAACAAAAGACATAAATAAAAAATGAATACAAATTCACAATATAAAAACTAACATTCCAGTAAAATAAAAAATATACACAGATAACAGTTACATACTTGACAAGTTTGCAAGATATCTCTTTATATATTTTGTGTATTGTGGATACAATGTTTTTCGGCAGAGCATTCCAAAGTATTGACCTATATAATGCCAGTGAGTTTCAGAAAATTTGACTTTGGTGCTGTTTTTGTTCTGATGTTACCAGAAGCGGCCCCTCTAGTGTTGTAACCATGTTCAGAAGTCATTTACATGTGGATGAGATGGAGGCAAGTTATACTAAAGTGAAATATCCCTTTAAGCAATGTTCTGCTAATGCCTGAATTGTGCGATTGAATATGACATCACATTAACCTACAGGGTAGGATTGTGTATCTGCGGTTATGAATAAGGAAGGGTACTGGTGAATTATGTGTCGCCGCCTTGAATCTTAATCATGAGGGATTTGTCAGAGGAACGTCGGGGTGCAAATGATTAATGCGGAACTCTGGGAAAAACCAATCAAATCGAGAACGGCACAATAGCGTGTAACAAGCTTTGGGGCAGTCCGGTAGCGGCTCGTTAGCATGCATACCGCGTGGGGCGTACTACATCGACTGGACCGTTCGCGATCACAGTGTACCCCCTCCCTCCGCCTCTCCTCCGCGGCCCCGCTCTGTCTCAACGCTGGACACCGCTTTGATGGGGCGGGTCATCAAAGCGAAGCAGGCTATTATTCTCTGTCCTCGCTCCACAGTGGTGGAACGAACATCCCATCACAGTCGGGACAGCTGAGACCCGGCCAATTTTCCGCCGTCGACTAAAAACACGCCTCTTCAAACAATATCTGAAAAAGGAAACCCTCTTACTGTCTTTTTACTATTATGTGCCTTACTACTATGCTACTATACTTATACTACTACCTATCATGCTAATATGTCTATATATATATCTACGACGTTCAGTCACAGACTCATACCCCCCCGACACTCACTCAGCGAACCACCTCGGCCAGTCCTTCATACCAGCGGCCATCAGGCTCCACAACAGTGGGCAGGGACTGCTGCCAGACCTCCAACTACAACTACTAGGAACCTAAATAGGACAATAATACTACCTTATGCATACTGCACCTTATGTGAATACTGTATATTTCAGTTAGTTAGTTAGTTAATTATATTGATTTGTTATATTGTTTACACTGCTTGTTTGTACTACCTGTACCTCCCCTCCCCCCTCCCCCATGCTGCTATGATGCCTGAATTTCCCCCAACAAGGGGATCAATAAAGAAATATCTTATCTTATACCACTATGCACTCAGAGTGTAACACTATTTGACAAACAACGCCACTGACCCGTAGCTGCCAGAGTTGTACCCCTCCTGCTGTCTTGTTGTTCACAATCTGTAAGTCGCTGTGGATAAAAGCGTTCACCTAAATTACTAGATGTAAATGTCAAGTGGAGAAGTAAGTGGCAGAACGAAAGTCGTAAATAAAGTGTTGTTTGAAGCTACTCCGGGCACATTGGGCCGCCACCCGGCCGTGGCTCCCTCCGTCGGGGGCGTCCAGCTGGGGAGGCGGCGTGCCAGGAAGGGAAGGGGTGGAATTGGCTCATCATCGGTATAGAGCGCAGACGGTAGCCTTGGCCTATTATCTCGTATCATCTCTATCGGACGAAGAGAAAAGAGGAGTGGAGTCAGGGGTGCTTATTAGGGACTCCGTGTCTCGAGTTCTGATAAGACGATCCCTCATTGTGGCACAAGCGCACACACACACACACACACACACACACACACACGCACACACACGGAGAGAAGGTGCAAGCATCACACACCCACGCTTTTTTTTGTTCTGCTTTTTCGGAAAAGGCTGAAATTGCTTCTGCAACGTCAACAGCAGATGTAGTGGAAAAGTTCAGAGATCGAAACAAAACAACTTCTCCAACTTCAAATAGAGTAGGTCTCGTTTTCCCAGGCCCCGACCTTCACTAGAGTATCTTTCTCCGTATACATCTCTCTCCCAAGTGGGACTTGTCCTAATCTAGGGGCGTCAGGGCGGTGATAACTGTGTCTAAGTATAGCGGAAAATCTCTCCACGCCGGACCGGTTTCTTAATCCCCTGCTTATAATTGAAACTCTTCAGCAGCCAAATCCTCTCCCTGAGAAACTCTAAAAAGGATTGGATGAATTCACGCCTGCTTCAGTAACACTAAGACCATTACAACTCCTCAGCTTAACTCTATTTGTGCCACGCCAGGGGACCGAGTGAGACCAATACTACAATACGTCACAGGCCGGCGCATCCGAGGACTGTGGGCATTTTCCACGGCCGTGCCTGGTTTGGGTGGAGAACCATTGAGATGCCATTCCTATACAGTAGATCTCTATTGTCTCCTCTATTGTCTCCTATACAGTAGATCTCTATTGTCTCCTCTATTGTCTCCTATACAGTAGATCTCTATTGTCTCCTATACAGTAGATCTCTTAGGGCTGGGCGATATAACGATAACGATAAATATCGCGATATATTTTAATAATCGATATCGAATATCGAAATTAAATTTTTTTTTTTTTTTTTAATAATTTTTTTTTTTTTTTTACCTGCAACAGGGCAGTTTTAAAACCAGAGACAGTGGACAGACTTGTCTTTCTTGCCTGCAACTTAAAGTAATGGCTTTGCTTGTCCAAATGACAATACTGACCAAATTCAGATTTCTTTTTCTCTTGTCCATTTATTTAGTTTGCTTTCTAATTTAAAATACATTTTGAAACCGTCTGTACACAGTAGGCTATGTGTGCTAGCAGAACTAGACTCCAGTCACGAGTCACGGTGCACATGTGCGGTGGTTTGTCCACCAAAAAAGCGCCAAAAGATCGAAAATAAACTAGCAGAGCTAGAACTGTTCAACTCCTCTGGAGCCACAGCCAGCAGAGAAGCCGGTTTACTTTAGCTTTTAAACCAGCTGCAGCCTGAGAACTGGAGTGTGAGGGGATGTAACACTAAAGATGGCGGCAATGACAAAGAATTGCTGCAAAATAAACATACATCTGTTGTTAAAAAAAAAAAAAAAAAAAAAAAAAATTATACTTATAACAATTCGATATTTATCGATATCGAGAAATAAAATAAAATTATCATATCGTTATCGCGATATGATTTTTTTCCATATCGCCCAGCCCTAAGATCTCTATTGTCTCCTATACAGTCGATCTCTATTGTCTCCTATACAGTAGATCTCTATTGTCTGCTATACAGTCGATCTCTATTGTCTCATATACAGTAGATCTATATTGTCTCATATACAGTAGATCTATATTGTCTCATATACAGTAGATCTATATTGTCTCATATACAGTAGATCTATATTGTCTCATATACAGTAGATCTATATTGTCTCATATACAGTAGATCTATATTGTCTCCTATACAGTAGATCTCTATTGTCTGCTATACAGTAGATCTCTATTGTCTCCTATACAGTAGATATCTATTGTCTTTTGGCCTGTGTGAGAACTGTCGACGGGACGCTCACATTGTTTGGAAGATTCGGTTTGTTAGTGTAGGACTGGGCGATATGCCCAAAATATCATCAACATCTTTATTATAACGGTATTTGATGGCATAGTCTTCTGGTGATATGAAATGTTTTGGTCTTTTATTTTGTAATACAATTGTCATGGTCTTGTTTCATTAGAATTGTCTTTTATTTTACTTTTGAATATTGTTGCAATGAATCTTTTCTTGATTTACTTAAAAAATATGATTTTTTTTTTAAATATCAGAATCGGAAAGGTAAGTAAGATTGCACATACAAGGAATTTGTCTTAGTCTGTTGGTGCATCAACAATTAACATAGAATCTACATAGCAAAATACGTAACGTAGAATAATTGTCTTTACTACTATGCACTCAACACTGCAGCACCCAAGTCTCAACACGGTTTGATGAACATTGTTACTCTTCCTGCTGTCCTGTTGTACAGAACTTGTAAGTCACTTTGGATAAAAGTGTCAGCTAAATGACTAAATGTAAATGTAGAATACATCAATGACATATGTACTAAGGGCTGGGCGATATGGCCAAAAATGATATCACGATAACGATGTTATTTAGTATAACCAAACTTGTATTATTTGGAAATCGTAAAATAGACATGCAAGTACAGATGACTATAGATGATGTTAACATTGAAAGAGTATGAAAATACATTTCTAGGTGTGATACTGAACCACAAAATCAGCTGGGAACCTAAACATAAACTACATAAAAACAAAAATCGCAAGGAGCACTGCAGTACTAGGGGAAACCAAACACATCTTGGATCATAAATCACTGTACACGGTACACAAAAACCACAGTTCGGTACGTACCTCAGTTTTGAAGTCACGGTTCGGTACGTGTTTTCGGTACAGAGGGGGAAAGTTTAAGTTTATTTATTTGGCTTTCCATGTTCCACTCAGGGGTGATGCAGTAACTGTTAAGTAGGGCTGTCACTGAATATTCTATATTCAAATGAATAATCGACTTGTTAAAAAAATATATTAGATTGTGGGCGTGGGCCTGAATGCGCTGCATGACGGTTGGAGACACGCGACGTCATTGAACTGAATACAACAACAACCGCGACCACCATCCCTCAGGGTAAAACGTTATTGAATAGAGAAAGAAGCGTCATGCAGGTCCCTAATGGTAAATACTATTTCCTGTTTCATGCCAAGGAAAATATATCAATTCATGTTTATCACACCTTGTGATATGAATGTCCGTTCTATATGCTGTGTGTGTGTGTGTTAGGGCTGAGCCCAAACGTTTGAACCTTTGTTCGTTGCGTTGGCATTCGAATTCTAAATCAACATTCGAATTTTGAATACAAAAAAAAACGTTATTATTTCTTTTAATATATTTTTTTCTATTCATTCTGTTTACACCAAAGGGGTTTTTCTTCACAGTTGCAGATAAAGATTAGGCTGCACTAATATTATAGTATTAAAAGAAACTGATGAGTTATATTCATTCGAAAGTTGATTTAATTGATTTAGTTGGGCTGGGGCTTCTCCCTGGGCTGGGTCTGGGTCTGGAAAGTTGATTTAATAAAAGAAAAAATACAAATTTAATCAGAATAATCACTTTATTCAAATTGAGGATTTAGTTTGAGGATAAACAAACAGGCTTCGGGGACAGCCTTTGTGTGTGTGTGTGTGTGTGTTGCTAACTCGTCCTATTTCCCAAAACAAACTTAACAAACATTTCCCAACTTAAATGTTTACTCAGAGCATCCACCTGCTGTAAATGAAATAACAATGTTAGTCACAGACATCCTTCACTCTAGAGGATCCTGTAACTCAAACCCACTTGAGCCATGACATAATGCAAAGCACTTAACACTTTGAGCGCCACGCCTGGTTTTCTGTTTTACCGGCTGAATGCCACCATCGGCGCCAATGTTAGCGTTAATATCGCCTAATCTATGTTTTAAATTATGGCTATGTGTCTAATCTGCCCATCGCATTATCAAAGACTATTTTCCAGTCAGTGCTGTCAAGGCAGATTGTTTTTTTATCGCGTCGTTTCCGTTTCAGAGCAGTTAGAAAAGCCCCCGTTTTGATATAAAAAACAGCTCATTCTGGAGCATTCTATGAAAATCGCCTTTTAGTGGAATATTCCACAACGTTGATATTCGTCGGCCTTTTTATGAATCGTTTTCAAATAAACGCTAGATGATCAATATTATACGTGCACGCACGCACATTACGGCCGCGCACTGATAATCGCTCCGTTGATTTCCTCACAGACTTTTACAGTGAAACCGAAAGAAGACATTTCACAAAACAGCTTATAACTTCATCAAACTTACTCTGATTATCCTAACACTGATAACATAGAGTCCTTACCTGACATCAGATGGTATCCAACTGGTATATTCCAATTCCTGATCACCATTCGAAAAAATCGATACGTGTATGGATCCAACGCGATACTGTAGATCTCCATGATCAGCAGGGATCTGAGGTTCCAGAATGAACTGTGGTAACCCCGGCTGGATCAGTGAACTGGAAAATGTGGAGTACCGGATTTTTTTCCCCATTCATTTTCATTGAGTCCATTCCAAAATCACTTATGTCATCTGGGAGACGACAGGGGGCGCTTTTTTCCACAGGGATCGCCGGCGCCGCTCGGCTATACTCGGGTGATGCAATAATTTTTCAGATCGCTAAAAAAAATAAAATTTAAAAATTCCGAGAAATCTCGTGAGTGGCTAGCAACCACCTATAAAAAAACCCAAGAAATCTCGTGAGTGGCACTGAAAGTGTTAAAGCGAAAACATGCATATGAAAATACTCCAGTTACGCTCTGTATCTAGGAGGTAGTTTAACTGGTCTACCAGACCTAGTCTGATACGGCTGCGTTTCAGATTGTCCATCGTGTGTCTCTGGTTGGTCTGCAACACCTGTGTTCTCTGCTGAACGTGTGTGTGTGTTGCCAGATTTTCTCTCGTGTCACAGTCCATGTTCTGGTAAGCATCCTGTTCATTTGTAGATGGAAAAGTTCTCTCATCCGCTTGTCTCTCCTGTACTGTCTCCCGTCCGGTGTACGAACCACATTATGAAGGCGGTTGGTCATGTTTGTGCAGGACCGCGGCCGGCTGCCATGTTTCACCTCTTTGAACCCTGACGTTTTCTCCTGCTTGTAGGTCAGACAGTCTTTTTGTTTGCCTGTCGAAGTAGAGTTTTTGTTTCTCCTGCTTGTCACTCAACTGCCTGCGCATGTATACAGTTCCTCCTGGAGTGAGCAGTGATGTCGAGGTGGGCAGTTTTCCTTTCAGCCGCCGTCCCATGAGAAGCTGTCTGTCTCGGTGATAGTCCTACACAGTCCTACACCTTCCAGCGGTGTGTTTGCGATACTCCAATAGCGATATGTAGGGGTCGCCATTACTTTCTGGCAGAATGCCCAGCTTTCTGCAAAGTCCTTGAACTCAGCACTGGAATACTGAGGACCATTATCAGAGAGAAGACAACATCCAGGAATGCCATGTCTGGCAAATATTGATTTCAGTCCGACAATAACACTGCCACTGGTAGTATCTCTCAGTTGAGTGATTTCCGGGAACTTTGAGAAATAGTCCACAACACACAGCAGGAACTCCGATCCCTTATAATGAAAGAGATCAGTCCCTACTTTTGACCACGGTCTGTCTGGTACTGGGTGTGAGAGCAACGGTTCTCTCCAATTGTTGTTCCTGTTCTCATTACATACTATGGCACACTGAGATACCATCTCCTCAATTTGTGAAGACATGCGTGGCCAATATAAAATCTTTCCTTGCACTTAACAATTCCTAAATGTGATGGAACATCAGACCATCTGCGTGTGAGTTTTCTTCCTTAAGAATGTCACTTTCCTTGGAAATGTCTCTTTACTAAGCCTAGCTTCTCACAAGTGGCTCCGCCTAGTGTAGCTGGTACATTCTGCTGTGTAATTTCAAATTATATGTTATGCTTTTGGGCCTTTGTACTCGCATGTCAGTGGTCTCTTGCCCAGTGGTGAAATCTTTTGCCCAAAGAAAGCAACTAGTTTGCATTTGCTCACCCTGAGTCGGCCTCTAACGTCTAGTTCATTCAGCGTTCTCACTGACATGGCGTTGCAGTCCCGTATCCAGTTTGAAAGTCACTGCTTTTCTGTTTATTCTCACTGTTTCAATCGACGGATTTTTGTTCATTAACGTAAGAGTGTCAGTTCAGGAGCGTGACCAGTTCACATTGGAATCTTGATATTGGCCACATTCTTTTTTTTAAAACAATGTCGAACAGCCAAACAAAAGAGATCCGATCTGAGCAATACATCTGAATTTAGCACTAATTGGCTTGCAGTGCGAACATAGCCACAGACACACAGATTAATCAGTTATGCCTCGATCGGGTGAAGGAGTTTAATGTTGCTCTGTGGTGTAATCTCCCTTTGAGGAGGAGCACAGCGTGGAACAAGCGCACAACACATACTTTGCGTTATTGTGGATTTGGATCTGGTTCATGATGAACCCTCTCACTCTGTCCCGCTTGTCACTCTTCACTGTGCACTTTATCATGAAGTGAAAAATGCTTTGCAATAATCTTCACAGCACATTATGCAACTACACACACACACACACACACACACACACACACACACACACACACACACACACACACACACACACACACACACACACACACACACACACACACACACACACACACACACACACACACACACACACACACACACACACACACACACACACACACACACACACACACACACACACACACACACACACACACACACACACACACACACACACACACACACACACACACACACACACACACACACACACACACACACACACACACACACACACACACACACACACACACACACACACACACACACACACACACACACACACACACACACACACACACACACACACACACACACACACACACACACACACACACACACACACACACACACTCTGACATATCTCCCTCTGACCTGTTAGTCTCATCATTGATTCTTTGAATACGTCCATAGCTCACTCCGTTGACGCACGGCGCTCCCTGGTCACAAGAGACTGCATTGCATTTGCAGTTATAACAGGGTTGGTTAGATAATGAGAGGTTGGTCGCCGATGCAGAAGTAAACAACTACTGGAGCTCTGACTGGGTTCTGACTGGACTCTGACTGGGCTCTGACTGGACTCTGACTGGACTCTGACTGGGCTCTGACTGGACTCTGACTGGACTCTGACTGGGTTCTGACTGGACTCTGACTGGGTTCTGACTGGACTCTGACTGGGTTCTGACTGGACTCTGACTGGACTCTGACTGGACTCTGACTGGGCTCTGACTGGGTTCTGACTGGACTCTGACTGGACTCTGACTGGGCTCTGACTGGACTCTGACTGGGCTCTGACTGGACTCTGACTTGGTTCTAACTGGGTTCTGACTGGAGCTCTGACTGGGTTCTGACTGGACTCTGACTGGACTCTGACTGGGTTCTGACTGGACTCTGACTGGGTTCTGACTGGACTCTGACTGGGTTCTGACTGGACTCTGACTGGGTTCTGACTGGGCTCTGACTGGGTTCTGACTGGACTCTGACTGGACTCTGACTGGGTTCTGACTGGGTTCTGACTGGACTCTGACTGGGCTCTGACTGGACTCTGACTGGACTCTGACTGGACTCTGACTGGGTTCTGACTGGACTCTGACTGGGTTCTGACTGAACTCTGACTGGACTCTGACTGGACTCTGACTGGGTTCTGACTGGACTCTGACTGGGTTCTGACTGGGCTCTGACTGGGTTCTGACTGGACTCTGACTGGACTCTGACTGGACTCTGACTGGAGCTCTGACTGGGTTCTGACTGGGTTCTGACTGGACTCTGACTGGACTCTGACTTGGTTCTAACTGGAGCTCTGACTGGGTTCTGACTGGACTCTGACTGGACTCTGACTGGACTCTGACTGGGCTCTGACTGGGTTCTGACTGGACTCTGACTGGGTTCTGACTGGACTCTGACTGGGTTCTGACTGGACTCTGACTGGGTTCTGACTGGGCTCTGACTGGACTCTGACTGGGTTCTGACTGGACTCTGACTGGACTCTGACTGGGTTCTGACTGGGTTCTGACTGGACTCTGACTGGGTTCTGACTGGACTCTGACTGGACTCTGACTGGGTTCTGACTGGGTTCTGACTGGACTCTGACTGGGTTCTGACTGAACTCTGACTGGACTCTGACTGGGTTCTGACTGGGTTCTGACTGGACTCTGACTGGGTTCTGACTGGGCTCTGACTGGGTTCTGACTGGGCTCTGACTGGGTTCTGACTGGACTCTGACTGGGCTCTGACTGGACTCTGACTGGACTCTGACTGGGTTCTGACTGGACTCTGACTGGGTTCTGACTGGACTCTGACTGGACTCTGACTGGGTTCTGACTGGACTCTGACTGGGTTCTGACTGGGCTCTGACTGGGTTCTGACTGGGCTCTGACTGGGTTCTGACTGGACTCTGACTGGACTCTGACTGGGTTCTGACTGAACTCTGACTGGACTCTGACTGGGTTCTGACTGGGTTCTGACTGGACTCTGACTGGGTTCTGACTGAGCTCTGACTGGACTCTGACTGGACTCTGACTGGGTTCTGACTGGGTTCTGACTGGACTCTGACTGGGCTCTGACTGGACTCTGACTGGACTCTGACTGGGTTCTGACTGGACTCTGACTGGACTCTGACTGTATTCTGACTGGATTCTGACTGGACTCTGACTGGACTCTGACTGGGTTCTGACTGGACTCTGACTGGACTCTGACTGGGTTCTGACTGGACTCTGACTGGACTCTGATTGGGTTCTGACTGGACTCTGACTGGACTCTGACTGGACTCTGACTGGGTTCTGACTGGACTCTTGACTGGGTTCTGACTGGGTTCTGACTGGGTTCTGACTGGACTCTGACTGGGTTCTGACTGGACTCTGACTGGACTCTGATTGGGTTCTGACTGGACTCTGACTGGACTCTGACTGGACTCTGACTGGGTTCTGACTGGACTCTTGACTGGGTTCTGACTGGGTTCTGACTGGACTCTGACTGGGCTCTGACTGGGCTCTGACTGGACTCTGACTGGACTCTGACTGGGCTCTGACTGGGCTCTGATTGGACTCTGACTGGACTCTGACTGGACTCTGACTGGGTTCTGACTGGACTCTGACTGGGCCTAGCCTGCTAAACATTCCATTCACTTAAATACCACCCTGGTCCCAGCACTGCCATGGCGCTGTCCTGTGAGCGCTGGAATTCTGCATTGTTGTCAATGAAACATTGTCAACGTAGACCTTTTCTAAAGGCCTTAAAGGGACAGTTCTGGAAACCTACGAGCCCTATTTCTTACTTAGCAATGATGTTGCTGATTGGTAGATTGGTCCTTTCTCAGCACAACCCATGCTGTTCCTACAGGTACAGTGGCTACAACCCAATTGAGAAGAAGTGGATGGGGCCATGATTGAGAAGAATTGGATGGGGCCATGATTGAGAAGTGGATGGGGCCATGATTGAGAAGAAGT
>NC_140175.1:18164803-18184975 GCF_963971535.1 Notolepis coatsorum
TAAGCTGGTTAGAGTAACAACATGCAACTTGACATTTCTGATTGTCATTTATTGTTGAGCCCCCATGTCAGAAAAATACAAAAACTGTAAAAAAAAGTATTACCTATACACTTAAATAAAATAATGTATTTGAGAACTAATTTAATCTATTGAACTGTAGTTGCATTCAATGCAATGAGCATGGCTATTTAGCTAGCTAGCGGCTAACGTTACTTTACCGAAATGAATGACTAGGATGCAAAGCACCTTCAGCAGGGCTCGAGACTAACGATGTCCTGTCGTCCCCGGGACGATCAAATGTGTATTTGGGACGAACACAAATCGTCCCCGGGACGCAGTGGGGACGAAGAGGATTTATTTGGAAGATGTCAACTGCGCCGACTGTCGGTGCACATATCACTGCACTGGCAAACGGTGCGCGTCTTCGGAGTGCTCGCTTTGTTGACAGTGCCACGAGAACACTGCACAAGACCCGCGGACATATAGAATGTTTAATAAAAGTTCCCGCGGTAGGCTACTGCCCATCAGTCAAGGGAGCACTCGGCCACTCGCAAACAGATAACGTTAAACACAGCAGAAGATGGAGAACAGACAGACCGACCAACGGGGAACTGCATCCAACCCTAGTACAACCCTCGAGTCTAAGGTAAGGAGTAAGGACACATTTAACAGAGGTGTAATGTTAGTCTATTGGAACTGTATACAGTAGTTAGCGTTTTAGCCATATAGCTGCTTGCTAGCTAACGTTAGCCCTGTGTGTGTGTGTGCTCAAAGCTAGCGATTTAGCCATATAGCTACTTGCTAGCTAACGTTAGCCCCGTGTGTGTGTGTGCTCAAAGCTAGCGATTTAGCCATATAGCTGCTTGCTAGCTAACGTTAGCCCCTTGTGTGTGTGTGTGCTCAAAGCTAGCGATTTAGCCATATAGCTGCTTGCTAGCTAACGTTAGCCCCTTGTGTGTGTGTGTGCTCAAAGCTAGCGATTTAGCCATATAGCTGCTTGCTAGCTAACGTTAGCCCTGTGTGTGTGTGTGTGTGTGTGTGTGCTCAAAGCAGCCCGCCCCATATAGGTGTATATGTTATATTGACAAGGCTTGACAACCGAGGTTCAAAGTTAACTTCACATTTATTGGCTGTTGGTTTACATGTCGCACTCTAGCTCGTATCTATGCTCTAGCTTACAACTGTGTGTCTTGACTTCCTGCCTGGTGTGACATCATCACACAACTACGGAATCCACTAGGCTCAAATTCTATGCTGCCACCGAAAATTTTCAGTTTGGAATAAATATGGCTGAATGAACACACTTGTATTCCTTACAGTATCCATGAAATTGGACACTTTGACTCCCTTAGATATGTCAGATGATTTCTGTACTTTTCACTACATGTTTTATTACTTCTTAAACTATCCTATCAGTCCTTAAAATAATAAGAGTTGCAAATATCCATGATAATCTAGACATCATTAACTTAACACTAACAATATATATACAGTATATATATTTTTTATCATAATGATTCTTGTGAAATAAGTTGCCTTTTGACTAAATACATTTATTTTCTCTTTCTCTACAGAAACAAAGACTGAGGCAGGCAACTGAGACTGAGATTTGATTCTTGCTCTCATTCATCACTCGCACACACACACACACACACACACACACACACACACACACACACACACACACACACACACAGTATTACTCTGACAATAAAATAAGAAAGGTGTTTCAATATTGTTATTTGTTGTTTTGTTGTTACCTGTTGATATAATGTGCCCATTGTTGAAATAAATAATTATTTCAAATAAATCTTTTTATTTCCTAATCATTTGAATGGTGTCTTTATGGCAATAATAACTATAGACGGAAAAACCAAAGTAAAGATACGACATTTCGATTTTTGGGACGGTTTACATTCACTTTGGGACGGTAACAATTGTATTTTGGGACGGTTCCGGGACGGTGGTGAAAAAAGTTTGTCTGGAGCCCTGACCTTCAGTTTTCACTGCACACACAAAAAGGTCGCAATATCGAGCCCTTTAGGTTTTCCTAGTCAAGGAATCAAATAGTCTGCTATGGCTGCATGTGCGGCGCCAACGTTATTGTTTTTAAATGTGCAACTGTCGGAAAAACATGGCATCGATAAGAGGAATCTATAGTCACAGAGGCATGCGATTCCAGGAATCGGACAATTAGGAACCGGTTCCCAATCGATTCCGATTCTCGATTCCCATCCCTAGTCCTCTTAGTTAAACATAGTCCTCTTAGTTAAACATAGTCCTCTTAGTTAAACATAGTCCTCTTAGTTAAACAGAGTCCTCTTAGTTAAACATAGTCCTCTTAGTTAAACATAGTCCTCTTAGTTAAACAGAGTCCTCTTAGTTAAACATAGTCCTCTTAGTTAAACATAGTCCTCTTAGTTAAACATAGTCCTCAAACATAGTCCTCAAACATAGTCAAGTTTCAAGTTTCAAGTTTCTTTATTAGTTGTCATACAGAAGTACAGAATACTTTTATATAAAATGCTTCTTTCTGTTTTGCTCCAGAGATTGTGCTAGATAAAAATAGATAAAAAGTATAAAAAGTATAGTAAGTATAAAATAGAAGTCAAGTACGTAGACAAAAGTGTTCAATATATATATATACATATGTACAATGCAGAGTAGAAAAGTAACTGAGTTACAATACAATATACTATATACTATACAGTACAATGCAGAAATGGGATGAGGTACAATTTAGGTACAATTTACAGTAAGGTGTAATGAGGTATGGGTTGTAGTGCAAATTCTTTGCCAATAAATACAAAGTGTGTTTAGGTGTTCTAAAGTGGGTAAAGTGGGTGCTGCAGTGAGTTGTTAAAGTGGGTGTGTGTGCTGTGAGTGCATTTGATGGTTGTTACATAGTGTTGTTGTCATTTAGCATTCTGATGGCCTGAGGATAGAAGCTTCTTCTTAGTCTCTCTGTGCTTGCCATGAGACTCCGGTATCGCTTGCCTGACCGCAGCAGTTCAAACATAGTCCTCAAACATAGTCCTCAAACATAGTCCTCAAACATAGTCCTCAAACATAGTCCTCAAACATAGTCTTATAGTCTAGTCTTGGTTCCTGGTTCCAGGAGAAAGGGTGGTTCCTGGTGCTTTCATGTCTCTCTGGTTTTCCCTCTGATTACATGACATAACCTTATTATTTGGTGGCAGCAACATTATGCTGGATAATAGATTCCGCCTCTCTCTCTCTCTCCTTTTCTCTCTCTCTCTATTGCTCTATCGCTCTATCTCTGCCTCTCTCTGTCTCCCTCTCAGTAATAGATGAGTGGCAGGTCTTCAGGTGCACATTAGCATTGCCCTGGTAGCCAGTACATCAGAAGCTTCTCAGCGATCCCTCATCCATCACCCCCCCCCCCCCCCCGCACACACTCACTCACACACTGACTCACACACACACACACACACACACACACACACACACACACACACACACACACACACACACACACACACACACACACACACACACACACACACACACACACACACACACACACACACACACACACACACACACACACTCACTCACTCACTCACTCACTCACTCACTCACACACTGACTCACACACACGCACACAGACAGACACTCACACACACACACAGACAGACAGACAGACAGACAGACAGACAGACAGACACTCACACACACACACTGACTCACGCACACACGCACACACGCACACACGCACACAGACACTGAGACACACACTCACACACACACACACACACACACACACACACACACACACACACACACACACACACACACACACACACACACACACATCCAGAGTGGTCTCTGAACGCCCATAATCACCTGGCCTCTCCAGATGGAAACGGCAGAGTCAGACCAGGGGACCCTGTGGGCAGCTCGGAGCCGAGGCGTCATGGGACATACATCCAGTATTGACACACCTATGGTCACCATCGACTGACAGCCAGCCAGCCAGCCAACCGGACTGGCACATATGATTACCAGGCGGGTAATAATGTGTGTGTTTGGACGTCTGCCTGCTCTTAGGGTTAGCGTTGCCGTGGCAACCACTGCCCTTGAACAATGCGCTCTGCAAATAGAGAGGTGTGATCACCGCATATATAGATTAGATTTGCCTCCGCGAGAGAGAGACTCCTTCCTTAGGACCAGGAGAGATATATAATACACTAACGTCATGTTTCTCACTATCTTACTGGCATCAGATCAGAGCGGCTGGTCTCCGCCGGGAGATAATGGCGCTGAACGCTATGATGGTGATGATGATGATGGGGTAGGTGGAGATGAGCGCAAAGATAAAGATGACACCCTGCTGCCGACTACATTTACATATCGGTGGCGATGATGATGGACACGACGACGCTGATGAATGCGTCGTGACGAGAACACAGTTGTGTGTGTGTGTGTGTGTGGTGCGACCACTACTGCAGAGAGAGAGAGAGAGAGCAGGCCATTCTCTTAGCCATAAATGTCAGAAGCCTCTTCACCGCCACCCCCTCGGGGCCTCTTGAGCAGTAGTGGCGCACCTAGTTTATACGCGGCCCAGCCCGGTGGCGAAACCCCCCTTTTTGTTTTCATCTACCAACCAAGTTTCACCCTTAAACTATCGCATATCACATACCTGAATTTCCCCCAAGGGGATCAATAAAGGAATATATGATCTCATCTTAATTAACGCTATTACACTGGACAAATCCTGTGTCAAACAAATACATGTATTATTAAATTGCATTTCAAACTATCTGTCTGTATCTGTGTGCATACAGCACCTTATGTGTATACAGTATACTTACTTCATCATAGCATTATATTTAGCATTTTTAGATTATATATATTAGATTAGATATTAGATTTTATATATATATATTGTAACTATATTTATCGTAGGGCAAATATAACTGAGAGGGCATACATACCCTCGTCTTGCACCTTGACCTTTTTACACTGCATACTTGCCCATATGCGCATGTCCAGAGTTAATTATATTGTTATATTGTTTACACTGCCTATTTTATTTTTTTTATTATTATTATTTATGTTTTTGGTTGATTTTTTTTTGTCCGGCCCTGCTCCTGAGGAGTGGCGCGTGATGGTCCCCTCGGCGGTGCTCTCTCCTCCAGAGGTGCTGCTACAGCCTGAGGCTTGTCATCCCAGTGCAGCCTGTGTGCCTGTAAACACATGACCAGACAGCAGCCTCCTGCATTAGGAGCCACGGCCCGGGTCATATTTCTCCCCTAGTTGGCGTTTACTGCCCTGTGTGCTTTTACTAATCACCCGGCACATCCATCATCTGCGGGCCCTGGTGGTCGTCAGAGGAGAGCTTCGGCTTCGGCACGCCTCCTAAAAATGACAGTAAACACAAAACAGAGGGATGATGTGATTCCAAGGTAAGTACACGCGGTTGCATCTGGAAAGGTTGGATTCTGTTCTTTAGCAGGTGACTGGACGGTTCTGTTGGATTGATGGTACTCTGTGTGTGTGTGTGTGTGTGTGTGTGTGTGTGTGTGTGTTTGCTGGTTTTAGCTCTGCTATAGATAACAATAACGTGGGGTAATTTGGTCGGTAGCCTTAGTACAGATTTCGGTTCAAAACCCTAATGGTTACAGATAGGTAGGGCTGCAACGATTAGTCGACATAATCGATGACGTCGATTATAAAAAATCGTCGACGAGGAATTGTTGCGTCGATTAGTCATTAAAAAAATTAAAAAATAAATTATTATTATTTTTTTTTTTTTTTTTTTTTGCACTACCTATCTTTGTGAAAGTGGCTTCTCAGCTCTGGTCCAGCCAGCTGAAGACTTCTTAGCTTAACATAACAGACCGACAGTAAGTTTGGGGGAACTAATGGGATAACTGGGGATGTTGTTTGGTCCTGACAAGAGTCTCAAAGCAACTCTGAGGTCATGCTCAATGTCCAATCTGTTCCTCTGCTCTGTCTTCAGCTGGACCAGAGCTGAGAAGCCACTTTCACAGAGATAGATAGTGCAAAAAAAAATAAAAAATGTATATAATTGTTTTTCGATTAGTCGACTAATCGAAAAAATTATTGACAGATTAGTCGACTACCAAAATAGTCATTAGTTGCAGCCCTACAGATAGGCATATTGGAACTACACATGAGTGTCAGGAGAAGCCAGGCTTTTTGAGAGTGGTTCCCCGGGCACTGGCTGCTGCACGGTGTAGGTTGCTAGTTCTACGCTACACTCGCCTCCTTTAGAAAAATCTACCTGTAGGTATGTGTGACCTGCCTCCTTTAGAAAATCTACCTGTATGTAGATTAGCAGCATGTTAAATTAGTGAAATACTGCTAAAGCCACAGGCCTTGACAACATCTCTGCCAGGTTCCTGAACGATGCACCCGACACAATAGCCCCTTTTGTATCACATGTCATTAATCTGTGCCTTGAGCAGGGCATTGTTCCCTCTGACATGAAACACTCCAAAGTAATTCCGCTCTTTAAGAAAGGCAATAGGTCAGACCCAGGGAATTATAGACCAGTCTCCATATTGAGTGTCACTTCAAAAATCCTAGAAAAGATAGTCCATGAACAGCTCTATGAATACATCAATGACTCACAACTAATGCACAAGTTCCAGTCAGGTTTCAGGAAGTCTCACTCAACGGATTCCTGCTTACTTTATTTAACAGACTTCATCAGAGGAGAATTACAGACACAGTGAACCTCTGTGGAATGATTTTAATAGAAGGCATTAAAAATTCAAACGGCATTTGACACGGTGGACCATAGCCTGCTGTTAGACAAACTATCCGCAATAGGCATGACTCCCCTAGCATCAAAATGGGTTGTCTCCTACCTATCTGACAGACACCAGTGGTCAGAAGTTCAGGGCCATCTCTCCAGAGAACAATTTTTTTTTCTTTCTTTACATTAATGATTTTTGTATAGGCAGTAGGGCTGTCTTAAATACTTCGAAGCTTTGTTCAATGGGCATGAGATTCGAATATGAAAATTTTATTCGAATATATATATAAAAAAAAGTATTTTATTTTATTTCTTTTTTTTGCAAAATCAACTCTGCATCTCTTTGTTAACTACAACAAGCAATGCCGTTTGTTATTTAAGATGAGGTCAGACTCGGCACTGACAGATTTGTGTTCATTGTGCTGCTTTTATAAAGTCTCAAATGACGGCTTACAATATTTCATGGAAGCAAAGTGTTTCGTTTGTCTAAGATTTAATAAGGTTTAAACTTTACAGCACTGACAAAGTTGAACAAAGTGCTGTACAAATCCCACAACATAAAAAATTTATTATTTTAGAATTATATTTTTTTTATCTCGAAGTTTCAAATTAAAATCGAATCTCGGCCCGAAGCTTCGAATTCCAAAAAGAAATTCGAAGGTCAGCCCTAATAGGCAGATGATTCTGCCATCTTAGCCTCCTACGAGTCTAAGCTGCAGGACATTGTTGGAGATGAGTTCAATAGGATCAGCGACTGGCTCATTGACAACAAACTATCTCTTCACACAGCAAAAACAGAATATAATAGTGTTTGGATCTCAACCTAAGTTGCGCAGGCTCAAATCGCCTAGCATAAACCTTGGCCGGCCAGCACTTTTTAGCCAAATCTTCAGTCCGATACCTCGGCTGCCTCCCAGACAGCAGCCTAAGGGGAGAGAGTATGGCTCTCAGCATTATGGGCAAGGTGATAGGGAGAACCCTATTTTTTGCGAGAGAAAAAAACACTATTGGACACTGAGTGTCTTAGACTGCTGGTTAATTCATTGGTAAATGGCTGCTTTTTTTTACGGTAAATGGCTGCTTTTTTATATAGCGCTTTTATCCAAAGCGCTTTACAATTTGTTACTCACATTTTTTCCCACTCACACATTCACTCACACACCGACGGCGGAGGCAACCATGCAAGGTGCCAACCTGCTCATCGGGAGCAATTAGGGGTTAAGTGTCTTGCTCAAGGACACATCGACACGCTGCCCGGGAGGAGGAGCGGGAATCGAACCGGGAACCTCCGGATTGCCAGACGACCGCTCTACCTCCCGAGCCACTGTCGCCCCATTGGTTTCCTGTTGTTTTGATGATGCAATGTGTTCCTGGTACGAGGGGCCTAACTAAAGCACTGAAGGACAAACTCCAGATCTCACAGAACAAACTGGTCAGGGTAGTACTCCGTTTGGGCCCCGGGGACCATGTAGGAAGGCAACAGTTCCGGCAGCTAGGATGAGCTCCCTCTAGAGGCCAGGTCGATTCAGTTCCAGCTCAGGGTGATCCATAATGATGTGTACCATGGTAGGGCTCCAGGGTACTTGACAGACCACTTTAAGAGGAGTGGAGAAGGTCACCGTCACCACAATAGGGCCAGCCTAACAGACCTGTGCCTGCCCAGGTATAAAACAAACCTGGGCAAGTGCGCCAATAAATTCAGCGGAGCGGCAAATTGGAATAGGCTGCCGCCACAGATAAAGAGCATAGCTAGCCAACTGATTTTTAAAGGGAGGGTCACAGACATGGCTCACAGACAATATTAGCGCTTAGCCATGGGAGGTAGGTGACCAATGGTGGTACCCAGGTGTAGGTCATTGGCACATAGTAGGGCAGTCCCCGACTAAGGATTTGGATGGTCGACTATGATTGGCCAAAATGTGTGCTTAATGTCTGAAGGAGTCGACTGAAGGCTTCTTGTCCTCTGCAAAAGCATGCAATTGGTCCACTGATGGATACATCTTGATATTTGTGTTCATTAGATGGGTGAAATCCTCTTTCAGTGCCTCTGTGCCTGTTTTCGCTAATGGCACTGGTATGCATGCCATTAGCGTTAGCCACGCTTCTAGGCCTCTTTTCTTTTGGAAAGAATGATAAAAAAAAAATAATAATAATAATAAATCTTTTTTATTTTTTTATATTCGACTAAGAGGTTGGCCAGTCGACTACGGCTCCTTTCGACCGATTAGTCGACTAATCGACTAATAGGGGTCGGCCCTAGCACATAGTGAATGTAAGTGATTATTTAGTGATTACATGTGTGTCCGTTTGTTTTTAAACACCTTTGGAACCATGATGGAATTAAGTGTCCGCACTTTTCATGTCATCCTTTGGATTTCTTTTTGTCTTGCAATTTTCCATAAATCAAATCAAATTAGGTATCTCTGACCTGCCTCCATTTGAAAGGTTGACAATGGGGCGACAGTGGGGCAGCATGTCAAAGTGTCCTTGAGCGAGAGTGGTGTGTGAATGAATGGGTGAACGTGAGGAACAATGTTGTAAAGCGCTTTGGATAAAAGCGCTATATAAATGCAGTCCATTTACCATTTTCTCTCGCTACTACACTTTGTTACAGCCCATGGTCACTTTCAAAGTCTCCATCATGCATCACAGTGGCAGTGATTTTTTTCTCTTCTACTAGCCTCTCCCACAGAGATTGTGCAAGCATAACATAGTGGATGGAGAAAAAGGGATAAAATATCAAATAAACTCTTCCATAAAACAACTAGACGAGCCTCAATGGCAGACAGTAGACACAATAAACTATTTACAATTCCAAATATGTGCATTTAAACACTGAAGTGATTGTGGGTGTAATGTGGGTATATGATTCAGTCAACAGGCCTGTATGAACATTCTCTTAAACGTCTTTTATAGTTCTCTTAAATTTGCTCAAACTGTAATTGTTCTGCTTTCTGCTTCAATATTGAGTGTGTGTGTGTGTGTGTGTGTGTGTGTGTGTGTGTGTGTGTGTGTGTGTGTGTGTGTGTGTGTGTGTCTCTCTCTCTTTTTTACTAAATAATTTCAGTTGTGTATCATTAGTTAAACTTTTGATACAGTAATTTTATTTGGTTGTTTGTTTGATGTGCATTTTAATTATTGCCCTTACCTCTGTGATGTATGTCTCTGTATGTATGTCTCTTTTCTATTTAGTTTCTCCCCTTTCGCTGTTACCCTTCAAGAGGCCGCTTTTGTCCTCTCACCAGGCCGTCATTTAAAATAAGACTTTGTTCTTAATTGACCTGCCTGGTTAAAGTTGTAAAATGTTCAAATAATAGCGCTACACTCCGACAGCCATCACTGATAGAGTCTCCCAGTCTCTCCTGCTCTGCAGTAAAACACAAAATAAATGTAATGTTCACTTCCCACTTTATCCAATTAGGAGAAGGAACTCCACACTGCAAACAAGTTTGACAAAAATAAGAAATACAAACTAGTTTTAAGCAAATGTATCCTTGAAACAAGGAAAATAATAAAATCTGGCATGGCAAGATTTCTTGAAACACGTACAAATATCTCTCTCCTGATTGGATCAAGTGGGAATGGATACACATGGCGTCAGACTTAACAACAGAATTCCCAAAGGTATACGTAAGCTAATAATGTAGGCAAATAGACATTTCTTTCGTTATGAATTATATATATACAATTATTATATAATATTACTAATATAGTCCTATCTAAATGCGGTATTGATATGCATTAGGCTATATCTATTTAGGCTATATTTATTAATATATTTGTAACGTTTTTTAACCAATATTGAAACTAATGTTTCCATGCGTAAGGCAAATCATTTCTAGACCTTCACTCTTCATAAAAAAGTGTGAGCTGTGTGTGTGTGTCTCTCTCTCCTTTTTACTAAATAATTTCAGTGAGTGGCATTGATTGCGTGGCGTGGTGTGGTGCGTATCATTAGTTAAACTTTTGATCTCCGATCTGTGTGAATATTTTGCATGCGTGTGTCGGCCGCTGATGATTAGACCTCCGCTCTCATTAGGCATTGTGAATGTGAGAGAGATGTAGATGGATTTGTATTGTCGTGTTAAGAGCTGGTTTGCACGTCAAAATATTATAATGGACTGTCAGACTAATGGGCTTTCCTTTGTAACTAATTGGGGCAACGGCACTTCACACCAATGGGTTTTGTTTGCGGGATAATGGACTGTCGGAGCAAAAGGGCTTTCGGTCCAATGGGAAATATTTCAGACTATTGAGCTGTCGGAATAATGGGCCGCCCGTCTGACTCACGGTCAGTCCCCCACTATAGTGCCAGCCGGTCCTCAGTCTCCTCTAGTAGGCAGGCCTCCTCATCCCACCACAGCTGTGCAAACTCCACGAGGGTGTTGGAGGCGTGCTTGGCCACGTGGGTCATGTGTGTACAGGAAGAACTGGCTCAGAACTCCCACGTTGAGGGTGATGGTCGAAGTGGTGCAGTTGCCCATCCTGTGGTCTGCCCGTCAGGAAGTACAGGACCCACTGACACATCGTGGAGTCCAATACCAATGACCTAAGGTCACAACATGCAGTAGGTCATCTGGTAAGGGCCCCCCCCCTCCCATCCTCCATTTTGTAAGTGCTAAGCTTTGCTTCCTAACATTTACTTAACACTTTGAGTGCCAGCAGGGGGCGCACGATTTAGCGCTTGAGTGCCAACGCTGTAGTCAATGGGAGGGCGGGCACATTTGCGAACGCATAAACTATATCTTAAATGATGGCTAATGTGTCTAATACGCCCGTATTATGGCATGGCATAAACTAACAAGATTTCTCGTGGCTGGCACTCAAAGTGTTAAGTAAGATAGATATTTTTATTTTGTCTACTTTTGTGGACATTTGTCTTTGGCTTCACTATGGTTTCAATCAACAACAACACAAACGCAGACAAAGCTAAATAGAATTACCTGTAAATACCTGCTTTTTTATTCAGTTAATTGTTCCTTTTAATTTTGTTATGCTGTGGAGCAAATGGAGAGTAAGAATTGCATTGTACTTGTGTTGCATATGGCATCTGAATCTAACCAGTACCATGGTTCAAATGAAAAGCTAAGAATTTATCAGAGCAATAGCATGTGGGATGAAATACGTCTTAAATATATATATATACGACTAGCGAGGATCGACTAGCTAGCTACCCATTAGCTCACTAGTACTCGTGCAAATCAACTCGTTAAAAGATGTCTTGCCCCCAGCTTGTCACCATCTCGGTACCATAAACACGGTCAAAGAGCCAGAAGTTTGACCTGGAACCGACTGCTGTTGCTGCTACGTGCTTCAGTCTGGCTTCGATCGTTGCTTTGAACACTGCGCCGCTCCAGTCGCCTAATGACGGATACGTAGAGGCGGAGGCGGTCGGGGAGGAGGCTCTGATTGACTGTCTCCCTGCGAGCGAAGCCATGAAAGTTTTAGTTGGCATTGAATGTATTCCATAGTGGACAAGCACAATGCTGAGGCAAACATGGTATGTATACCAATGAGCGAGACTTGACTTTGACTCGAGGCAGATGACTCGAAAGGATGTAAGCTGAATAAGCCTATTTTGCATTTGTCCAGATATTGAGTATCGAAAGCAATCATACCCTTAAGATGTCTAGATATCGAAACATGATCGGGTGACTTTTAGTGCAGTGGGGCGCAACCCAGGCTTAAGAGATGGCGTCTAGTAGGACCTAGAAAACAAACGGAGGATAGGATTGAGCTGAAAACACACGTTCAAAGGATTCTCCCGTACCTGCATGCGTTGATTTCCTCTCGAGACGTATACAGTGTTTCTGGTTCAGACGAGACGGCTCATGGATCGACAGCTTTTCCAGACAGAGCTTCATCATTCTGTTCGCTTGTCCCCCTCACTAGTTCAAAGTCAATGTAACTCGACCACAGCATAATGGTCTCTCTCTCTCTCATCTGATCAAATCTCAGTGTTCTAAATTAACACATGTATTAAGTCTATTAGGACTGACCCCTATTAGTCGATTAGTTTATTATCATTCTTTCCAAAAGAAAAGAGGCCTAGAAGCGTGGCTAACGCTAATGGCACGCATACCAGAGGCTAACTGCCTACGAAAACAGGCACAGAGGCACTGAAAGAGGATTTCACCCATCTAATGAACACACTAGACTAGACAAATATCAAGATGTATCCATGAGTGGACCAATTGCATGCTTTTGCAGAGGACAAGAAGCCTTCAGTCGACTCCTTCAGACATTAAGCACCCCCCACAGCCCAAATGGAATTATAAAAAAAAAAATTATAATAATAATAATAATAATTTAACACTTTGACTGCCTAAAAACGCTTTACAGCGTCATTGCTGGCCATGCTAAAGTTGCCGGGGGACGCTGTACAGCGTCCTTATATCAATATTTCAAAAATCTGGAATCGGATTCATATTCCCCCTCCGCTGGCCTGAGGTCCACCAGCAGGACCCACTGAGCTCTCTGGCGGTTCAGGAGCGCCATCTGGTGGCCGATCGGCGCAACCGCTTAACAGGAAGCGCAGTAGAGGTTTTGCTGGTCGGCCCTATTACTTCCGGGCACTCGGTATTGGTTCCGGCATTCTAGCTTGTCACTCTACATAGCGATCGATTGCCAATAACTCGATAAACAACATGATTTGGACGTATATACCATTATACAAGCTGGAGATGGACCGGGTAATAATATATCCCATAATGATAAAATTTCTACTCGACGATGATCGCCCAACAGCGCGCGGAGACTGGGGTGAGTTTCAGCGTGTAACGTTACCATCTTCGATACTAACTGCTTTTATCAACATTTGACCCACATTAGATGATTGGTATAACGCTGCCCACGGAATTATAAACGCCCCCTCGCCCATCCGGTCAACATCAGATGACGTGTAGTAACTTCTAGAAGTACGTCTAGTTGGAATTTTTTATATCGCGCTGATTGCCATCAAACTGTATTTCATCATCAATATAATGCATTTGGGGCTATATATCACGTTCTGGAGAAAGTTGCAGAAAGAGATGAAAACATACTTATACATTAGACCATACTTTACTATGAATATGTGAATGAAAAAGTTTAACGTTGCTACACAATGAACAATACATATAGGACTTTGAATGGGCCCTAATAATGGCAATGTAGCAATAGAATTAAAAAAGTTATAGCCCTGCAAAGAAGGGGACTTTCTCCATAGACAAATAGCGCTGGCAATCTATGGTATATCATTAATTTAACCCAAGGCAACCAAGTTAATATTAATATTTATTTTTTATTTTTCTTACCAATAGTCGACTAACGGCAAATTTTGGCCAATCATAGTCGACCATCCAAATCCTTAGTCGGGGACAGCCCTAAAGTCTATACAGTCCACAGCAGAACATAGTGATCATCGGGTAGATTATAGAACACTGTGTTTAGTTTTTTCCCCGCACAAATCGAGGCCTTGCACAGAATCTTTGTGTTCTCTTTTTTCCAGTGTGGAGGAATATACCCGGATCAATGAATGTACTTAGTCAAATATAGACTTGGTTACAGTAAACACAGGTTTATTATACCCAAACAGGTACAAGTAAATCAAGAGTTACGGCAGATGACTCAATGGAGACATTGGCCTGATGTGTCTCCAGAGAGCTCCTAGAATCCAGTCAGACTCTGATCTATATAGGGAGGTGTAGTGGTTACGTCATTGCCGTTTTTCGTGTTCCAACGCAATGTGTTTCCCCATTGCCCATTTCTAAATCGTCTCGTTTAAAACAAATAAAGCGTTAACATTTGCATGGTGTACCTTTCTGTGCGTATTCATCCACAATCTATAGCTCAACATGAAAATATTTGCAATTAATCATAAAAAAAAAATTGCAGAATTTTATTTCAACCAAAAATGCTTAAACAATAATGTTAGTGATAGAGGGGAACTCATTTTGTGCAAAAATGGAAAGCTTTTCCATTTCCATGCGGCAGAATTGTTACAATTAGCCGATAATCCATTTTCCCAATGATAAATCCCTATACGGGTGGACGTCGCGGGCGGTCCAAAGTGACGTCAGACTACACCTCCCTATAGTCAGAGAAGATGGGTGTGTCCAGGTGAGAGTGATGATTGGATTGGAGGAGTCAAGGAGGAGGGGGGGGGGGGGGTGCGTTAGGAGGAGGAGGAGGGGGTAAACATGGGTTGGGGGGGTTGGGTATAGAGGTCTGCAAGCCCGATGGAGCCCGACTGCATGGACAGATTAGGTCCGGGCTCGGGACGATTTCTTTATGCATAGATAGGGTTCGGGTAGGGCGCAGGCTCCTTTTATTTGTCTTGCTTCATTTTACACACACGAGTCGTGTGCGCGCACACATATGCGCGAGTCAAGCTAGACCGTTGCGAGCATGCATGTCGGACATGGAGAAGCTGCCTTTGCTAGCTAGACTTGCGTGCTATGTGTTGAGTATACCCGCAGGCAGCAGCTTGAGCGGGCGATATTTCAGCACCGCAGGGAGAACGCTGGAGGACCGGAGAAGAGCGCGGAAGCCATCAACGGTGGATTCCATTATTTTCCTTCACAGCGTGGAATAAACAAAAGAGTGGAATAAACAAAAAAGTTTTGCATGATTGTTCTTGGATTTAGCCGGTTGGCGAATATTTGTGAGTTTTGTTAAAGTTATTCAACGCAAGAAGTTTTTGTTTTGCCAACGTTCATCTAACAGTGAAGTGGTGAGTCCATCCTGATTTACAAAAAAAAAATTGGCTGCTGGTTTATGAGTGTTTTTTCGGTATGCTTTAGTGTCATGACATTAATGTTTTAGTCTGTGGGCATGTAATTGTTTCTGTTAGCCGCCGAGCTATGTCGTTATTGCATTGTGCATTTTTTGTCGTAATGTAGCATTTGTGTGTGTGTAACGTTGGTAGCGTGTGTGTGTGTGTGTGACGTGTGTGTGTGATGTCTGTCATCACATCGTAATATTGGCCTCAGGCTTAAGTCGGGCTAGGGCCGAATAATTGCTTAACTTTTCGGGCTAGGGTAGGGCCGGGCCTGAATGCTACAGGATTGGGCCGGGCTGGGGCCGAAATTTCAGGCCCGTGCAGACTTCTAGTTGCATGGGTAGGGGGTTGAAAGGGGGGGGGGGCTGAGGAACAAAAGGTGGAAGAATGGGAGGGGGGTTGGAATGACTGGAAGATGTTGGAGGGGGGGGTGATCATTATTCCACACCAGCATAGCTGTCCGTAACATAGCAACCATTGTTCTGTGTACATGGCGATGGAAGAGACAACGGTTGCTACGTGCAAAGCAACGGTTGCTACATGTTGATGATAATATATGAGAAGTATATCAACAGAAACATAATAATGTTTTATTACTGGATCCTGTAAACGAGTCACTGTAAACAAGAACAGTCGTTTCAGGATTTCACCAGTGTTTGACCTCCTCTACCACTGCACACACACGTTAGTTACCAATGGTTACAGGCAGATACTGTGTCGCCTATACTGGACGAAGGATAACTACACCAACATTCTGTCCAAGGCTTCCCCTACTGCCTATACAGTAGCGTGTGGCACATAATGAATACAAAGTGGGGAACTGTTGCAGCTGCCTGGAGCTCCCAAAGGTAGCCATACCTAGTGATTTAGGTTGATACTCTTATTACCGGTAGTCATATTCCCACTAGGTTAGTGAAGGCCAACAGAAACAGACATTTCCTCAAGTATCTGTATCAATTGGTCCCATCGTCGTGTTTTCTCTGAGAAAACAATCCATTTCATTTTTTGTCCACGAAACTCTGGATTTAGTATTTTGCACTCAATTAGGAATTATTTTCTTTCTTTATTATATATATTTTAAACAAAACATACATAGATTTATAACATAATATTAAAATCAACAAAATAGACATCTGAATATCTCTCTCTCCCTCTCTCTCTATCTCTCTTAGCCCTCTCTCTCTCTCTTTTACACACATACACAAACAGAACAGATGCATAAGCTACACTATGCTTTCTCTCTCTCCCTCTCTCTCTTTCTCTCTCTCCCTCTCTCTCTTTCTCTCTCTCCCCCTCTCATATCTCTATTTCTCTCCCCCTCTCTCTTTCTCTCTCTCTCCCTCTCTCTCTTTTACACACATACACAAGCTACACACACGCTCTCTCTTTCTCTCTCTCTCAGACATACACACACACAGTCACACACACATTATGCTCTCTCACGCACATATTCAAATGAGTTACACGTTCACACGCTGTAAGATGCTCACTGATAAGAGGCAAAGAACTTAAGATATCCATGAACATGTGTATTATTGTGCACACACACACACACACACTGTGACAGTAGGCACTGAGCCTTCAGCAACTCCACTTCTCTGCATCAGAATGGCTCCCAATCCCATCTTGCTGGCATTAGTGTCTACACAGTACCACAAAGGGAAGATTTGGATTTGCCAGAACCGCTGGAGAGGTGAGAATCCCCTTGTGAGTCTTAAAAGCATGCCGACGCGCCGGGCTCCGAACAAACTTAGCCTGCTTCCGTTTAAAGAAACCCCAACATTCCCAATAAATGTTCCACGGCCTTCGCTGGAGTCGGACTGGGGGAATCCTGCACAGGTTTTCCTGAGAGACGTTCTAACACAGACAACTGTAGTTGCCGTCGTAGAGAATGTTCTGGCTCTTACCCTGGACACAGCAGAGTAGAACTATTTGACTACCGTATGGGGGGTGACAGTGGCTCAGGAGGTAGAGCAGTCATCTGAGGTTCCCGGTTCGATTCCCGCTCCTCCCGGGCAGCGTGTCGAAGTGTCCTTGAGCAAAACCCTTAACCCCCTAACTGCTCCCGATGAGCAGGTCGGTGTGTGAATGTGTGAGTGAATGGGTAAAATGTGAGGAACAAATTGTAAAGTGCTTTAATAATAATAATAATAATAATAATAATATCTTAAATGTATGTAGCGCCTTTCAGGAGACCCAAGGCACTCAACAGGAGGGGGCAGCTAAGGGAAGGGGATCAGGGAACAACGTAACAACAACAAAATAATAATCAAAAGGAAAGGAAAAAAAAGCTGCTATATAAACGCACCATTCACCATTCACCGAGGGTTTGTCTGGGCCCTAGAGAAACGGCAGCACTACTTGGAAGCAAAAGTGTTCGCTGTCGTCACACGTACACAAACGGAACAGATGCATAAGCTACTGTACACACATGCTCTGTTTCTCTCTCAGGTCACGCTGCTCTTCAGTGAGCCTTCAGCTCGACCGAGACCGTCAGTCGCCTGTTGCGGTGGTGGGCCTTCTGGCTGCGGGAGTTAACTTTTTCCTACGTGAGGATCACAAGGGAAAGTTGAATGTGGTCCCAGACACTCTCTCTCTCTCGCGCGCGCCTCTGGGTCTGCCTCCTCCTCGTCTGCCTCCTCCTCATCTTCCTGTTTGCGATGGCTCACGCTGCTTCAAAAACCACGAGACCACAACTTTCATTTCAAACCTTTATTTATACTCGTGAAAGCACTGAGGTTTCCCTCATTTACAGTGATGACGAGTTAACAAAGGACACAAATATCATAACAGTTAATAATTACAATGAATTACAATTACTACAATGATGGATTAAAAATAATTACATGATTCAGTACATAGGTCAAGTGCAATGCCTTTAAACTCCATGAATGACGGGAATGTTCCGAGCTTTAGAGTCTTTTGCAGGGTATTCCATGTGTATGGAGCATCGTAGGAGAAGGCAGACTTTCCAAGCTCAGACCGAACTCGAGGCACCCTGAGCACAAGCCGATCATTCGAACGAGTTTGGTAGGTGACAGCACTCGAGACCAACAAAGATGTAATATAAGGTGGAAGTTTGCCAATAATTGCTTTGTAGATAAAAAGATACCCATGATAACTACGTCGCAACGAGAGAGATGGCCAGCCAACTTGGATAGTATGACTTGAACGTGAATATGTGGAGTATTATGTAGTGATGCACCGATGTGAAAATTGTGGCCGATACCGATAACCGATATTAATATTGCTGTTCTGGCCGATACTGATATTTACCGATGTCGATATCTCTGTATAGAAAACACTTTTTTATGATAATCAAATAAAGAGCTATTTTCCAAACGCATTTTTTTTTTTTTTTTTTTTTTTTTTTTTTATACTTTTGTACCTTATTTTCAGAAATGACTGATATTTTGAAACTATTTAAGACCAAAACATGTAAAAAAAAAAGAAAAGAAAAAAAGATTAAAGAAAAGAAATAAACTTTTTTTAATATCGGCCCATATCGGCCCTATCTTGATATCGGACCGATACCGATGTGTAAAAAAAACAGCCATATCGGCCGATATTATATCGGCGGCCGATATATCGTGCATCACTAGTATTATGTGATGAAGCTACGGAGTAAATAGGCTAATATTTGCTAATGTATGTACAGTGTTATATTATACAGTGGTACAAGTATGAATACACTATGGTAATACACCATACTAGTACCATACATACAGTGGACTTTCCAACCATTCAGTGGTTTAACTAATATGAGCAGGTATGGATATATATATTATACAGATACTGTATACATGTGTATACAGAGTTAGTGTACATTGCTAATCACACGTGTAAGACAGTTTAAGCAGTAGATAAGTATTCAATTAAATTCAAATTCAAACCTTTATTTATTCTTAAAGGACAATTGAGGTCACCCACATTTTCAATGTCGTCGAGACTTACAGACATTTCAATGCATGTTATATTTTTTACAATATAATAATAATAATAAATAATAACCATCTATTGTGGCAGATATCAACCCCCCTCTCATGGATATGTGAAGGATGGTATATATTATTGCCACAGAAGGAGTAGAGACAATTAGGTAGCGGATTAGTACTGATAGAACACACCTGCGCATCATTAGTTCACCCACAGCTCACGTGCACACCCCCCCAGACACACACACTACAAAGCCACTAGGTTAGTCAGGAGTAAGTTGAGGTGAGGTTGGAGTTGTGACATAGAGAGAGAGAGAGAGAGATTGAGATATTCTGAGTTGTGTAAGGTGAGAGGTAGTGAGAGGAGA
This sequence comes from Notolepis coatsorum, assembly GCF_963971535.1. Lineage (NCBI taxonomy): Eukaryota > Metazoa > Chordata > Actinopteri > Aulopiformes > Paralepididae > Notolepis > Notolepis coatsorum. The sequence continues at coordinate 18,184,616 of NC_140175.1, forward strand.
GGTGAAGGCGAGAAGGTGTTCATTGTGTACTGGACCCTGGACTGGCTGAGAAACCCCCTTGTGTTCTGACCCCGGACCAGACGACTACCCTGAGTATTGAACAATCCCTTTTTCTGTACGAGAGCCTGTTTTGTGTTCTTGACCATCGGACTGTATTAAGACCATTCTCTTGCCTGTCGAACTGGATTCTGCCCTTATTCAATAAATATTCTTATTGATTGATATTGCTCTTGTGTGGACATTTCAAATGTGTTTGTATTTGAACCGTGGCGAGTCTGAACCCCACCAGGCTCGTCACAGTATATACAGCACCTTTCACACGTGGGCCGCAGCCCAAAGTGCCCCACAGCAAATAGCATG
>NC_140175.1:18185175-18222675 GCF_963971535.1 Notolepis coatsorum
GACTGCGCAGAAGAAGGGTTTGTGTGGCTGGAGCCAAATGTGAAAGCAATTTTCTTTTTACATGAATGAAGAGCCCGTTAAATAAAAACCCTGATTGCCTAATCGTCCCGCCCCCCCCTCCCTCAGCGGGTTCCGTTCTTACTCTCCGTCTTCGAGTGTGTTGACTCGGTGAGGACGTCAATTATGTAGACAACAATCTGAACTTTTTCTCTCTCTGATTACTAGGGATGGGTACCTTTCACATTTGAACCGATACCGATACCGGTACCGGGTACCTGTGAATCGATACCGGTACCCAACGGTACCTTTTTTTTCGGTACTTTAGTCTCAAGAAATTTAATTTACCTACCTCAGTCGTAAAAATAAATCCAAACTTCAAATAACTACAATTTCGACAGTTTTCGGCTTGTCATTGCTCCGACTGCCTTTGTTGTTGAATCAAGTCAAATCCTAGGTAAGCATATATTGTGCGTGTGAACGTTGACATAAAACGTTGAGTTAAAAAAAAAGGTTAAAATTTTTTTTTAATAAAAAATCTTTTTTTTTTATTTATTTTTTTATTATTTTTTCGGTTTCTCACTTGATTCGATACTCGGTAGTACGACGTGTTTCGGTTCGGTACCATCAAAAGTACCGAACTCGGTAACCATCCCTACTGATTACCACGTTCTACTCCCAACCAATCTCTCCGCGACGATTCTCCATGTGATATACATCTGTTTTTCTCCTCTCAACCTCCCCCCCCCCTCTCTCTCTCTCTCTCTCTCCCCCCCCAGATGTGCGGGGTCCTACAGGCCCACTGGATGTCGTGCGGTCACCCCTACGAGGACCGGCCGGTGTGGAACCCCAAGTTCTGCGTCGTCACGGACTGTCAGATGCTGCTGCTGGACAAGGAGGAGGTATAGAGAGATGATGAAACGAGACGTACTCTCTCTCTCTGTCTCTCTCTCTCTCTGTCTCTCTCTCTCTCTCTCTCTCTCTCTCTCTGTCTCTCTCTCTCTGTCTCTCTCTCTCTCTCTCTCTCTCTCTCTCTCTGTCTCTCTCTCTCTCTCTCTGTCTCTGTCTCTCTCTCTCTCTTCTCCTATCTGTCTTCTCTCTCTCTCGCTCTCGTCTCTCTCTTTCTCTCTCTCTCTCTCTCTCTCTCTCTCTCTCTCTCTCTCTCTCTCTCTCTTCTCTCCCTCTCTCTCTCTCTCTCTTCTCTCTCTCTCTACTCTCTCTCTCTCTCTCTCTCTATCTCTGTCCCTCCCTCTCTTCTCTCTCTCTCATCTCTCTCTCTCTCCCTCTCTCTGTCTGTCTCTCTATCTGTATATCCCTCCCTCCCTCCCTCTCTTCTCTCTATCTCATCCTTGCTTTCTTATATATTGTCCTCTCAGTCCTCCAGCCACTCTGTCTTCATCATTAGTGTGTTTTTCCCGTTGTTTTCTTCTCAACCATCTGTCCACCAGCCTGCTGTCCTGCTGACCATCTGACCAGCCAACCTTAACCCTTTCACTGCCACACTACAAAACGGTTAACCCTTTCACTGTGACAATTCACAGAAGGTTAACCCTTTCACTGCCACACAACAGCCGGTTAACCCTTTCACTGCCACACGACAGAAGGTTAGCCCTTTACTATCACACAACCGACGGCGACCGTTGGTTGTGTGATAGTAAAGGGTTAACCTTCTGTCGTGTGGCAGTGAAAAGGTTAAATGTTCCTCCTTTGCCCCCCCCCCCCCACCCCCACCCCCTCCCCCTGTGGCCCTCTTGTCATACTGTGCTGTTGGCATTAGTTAATCCGCGTCACGGTTAGAGGTGCTGCTCTACTCATGTTCTAGACATGTTCCCCTGTGTGTGTGTGTGTGTGTGTGTGTGTGTGTGTGTGTGTGCGTGTGTGTGTGTGTGTGTGTGTTTGTTGCACGGCTAGCGGCACCTCAGGCTCCGCCTCCTGGGCATCTTGACACATCCATAAGGAGTGGAGATTACAATGAGAACTGGAGCTATGAGACAATCAGTTCAATTCAGTCCGGCGCAGCACATCCTGTATTGATATTCATCAGTTGTCGTTCATGTGTGTTATTATTGTATCGTCTGTTTCTTGATATTGTGAATCACGTAACGTGCGGTTATGTTGTCTAAATGAGTTAATGAATGAATGGTTTTCTTTTGTGTCGCGCCCCCCTAGTGGCCCATTCCCACATGGGATTATAGGACACCTTTACAACACATTAATAATAATAATAAATGATCCATATTACACCTTTTCCATTACATAAAAATATCTTTCATCATTGCCCGGTCAGACATCAGCATTTAAACTGAACATAAATACATTACACTGGTACATACATACAGGAGAACACACTACAGGTACATACATACATGAGTACACACTAAACCTCTACTGGTACATAAATATATGAATAATACACACTAAACCTCTACTGGTACATAAATACATGAGAACACACTACACATCTACAGGTACATAAATATATGAATAATACACACTACACCTCTACTGGTACATAAATACATGAGAACACACTAAACCTCTCTACTGGTACATACATACATGAGTACACACTACACACCTCTACTGGTACATAAATACATGAGAACACACTACACACCTCTACTGGTACATAAATACATGAGTACACACTAAACCTCTACTGGTACATAAATACATGAGAACACACTAAACCTCTCTACTGGTACATACATACATGAGAACACACTACACACCTCTACTGGTACATAAATACATGAGAACACACTAAACCTCTACTGGTACATAAATACATGAGTACACACTAAACCTCTACTGGTACATACATACATGAGAACACACTAAACCTCTACTGGTACATAAATACATGACAACACACTAAACCTCTACTGGTACATAAATACATGAGAACACACTAAACCTCTACTGGTACATAAATACATGACAACACACTAAACCTCTACTGGTACATAAATACATGAGTACACACTAAACCTCTACAGGTACATACATACATGAGAACACACTAAACCTCTACTGGTACATACATACATGAGAACACACTAAACCTCTACAGGTACATAAATACATGAGTACACACTAAACCTCTACTGGTACATACATACATGAGAACACACTAAACCTCTACAGGTACATACATACATGAGAACACACTAAACCTCTACTGGTACATACATACATGAGTACACACTAAACCTCTACAGGTACATAAATACATGAGAACACACTACACCTCTACTGGTACATAAATACATGAGAACACACTAAACCTCTACTGGTACATAAATACATGAGAACACACTAAACCTCTACTGGTACATAAATACATGAGAACACACTAAACCTCTACTGGTACATACATACATGAGAACACACTAAACCTCTACTGGTACATAAATACATGAGAACACACTAAACCTCTACTGGTACATACATACATGAGTACACACTACACATCTACTGGTACATAAATACATGAGTACACACTAAACCTCTACTGGTACATACATACATGAGTACACACTAAACCTCTACTGGTACATACATACATGAGTACACACACTACACATCCACTTGTACTCGGCCGAGCTATAGTCACTAGGGCTGCGCAACTAATGACTATTTTGGTAGTCGACTAATCTGTCGATAACTTTTTCGATTAGTCGACTAAAAAAATATAAAAAAAATAAAAATAAAAAAAATATAATACTTTTTTAATAAAAAATCGTTGACGAGGAATTGTTGCGTCGATTAGTCATTCAAAAAAAATAAAAAAATTATCGACGCAACAATTCCTCGTCAACGATTTTTTTATAATCGACGTCGTCAATTATGTCGACTAATAATCGTTGCAGCCCTAATAGTCACTTTTCCGCACCTACTCCCCGAACTTCGCATGCAGCGCAGATTGCCCACGGAGTCTCTGGATTGTCCAGAGATCTAGGGACTGGTCTCTCTGTGTTCAGGATACAAAGGTATATTGGATCATGTCTCCAGCGCCCCCACAGCCGTAGCTATACAACAAGTACAACCACTTAATGTCAAGGCTCTCATCCACATTCATTCATTTAGAGTGGGAAGGGAAGCCCACCTCCAGTTGTGCGTTCGGCTGATCGAGCCACTCTCTGATTGATTGATTGATTGATTGAAAACTTTATTAACAGATTGCAGAATGGGTACAATACAGTACAGCTCAATACACACAATTGTTAAGGGGATGCAGACCAGAGAAAGACTTTCGTCTTGTTTACATCAGGGTCCCCCATTTTCAATTCATCAGGACATATATGACACACATGACATACAGATAGACAGTACTGCTACATCTATACATTTATGACAACAACATTGTGATACAAAAAGAGTCCAGAAAAGAGTATATACATTTGACGTAAAAACTGTACATTGGGGGAGGTGGGGTGGGGGGGAACACTGTACAACTGTACAAGCAAAACTGTACAACTGTACTCTGCAATCTGCTGCGGTCGTGTGCGGTGCTATTGCCAAACTTATCCTGTCTTCCTTCCTACAGGATATAGGACTGCATTTGTTGTTGGATGTTTAAGTAAAGTCACTCGAATGAAACCTCCCGTTGCTAAGATACGACACATGGGCTCTCCGGTGTTTTTTTGTTAACACATAAATATTGGCAGCAAAATAGTTAGTTGTTCTCAGATCCTCTCTGTGTGTGTGACTCTCTCTCTCTCTCTCTCTCTCTCTCTCTGTGTGAGCTGCCATACTGAAGAAGATCCTCTCTCTCCCTGGTATAATAATATTGTTATCACTAGAGATATTATCGGCCGATATTGGCATTAAAATGTAATATCGGAAATGATCAGTATCTGTTTAAAAAAAAGAAATTTTATAATAATAATAATATATATATATTTTTTTTTTACCTTTATTTACCCAGGCAAGCAAGTAAGAACACATTATTATATACAAAAGCAGCCTGACCAAATATCGGTATCGGTTGATATTGGTAAAAAAAAACAATATCGAACATCCCTAGTTATCACCCTCTACTTCGGTTTTCTCCCTTTCTGGCGCCTAACTTTCTAGATTCGTTCCCCCTGTGAGAGACGCCATCTGGACACGTATCTAGTCTAACTAAAATGTTGACACTTAACATCAGGTCAGAAGTAAGAATAGACTATTCTTTCATATTAACACTCAAACCATTACCACTTAGTGAATTGAACTTAGACCTTTATAATTGTCTTAATGGTTTTATCTTCTAAGACACTGCTACCCAAATCCTTCAGCACAAAGTGACCTTTTTCAAGTGAAGTTTTACCGGACATAGTTTTCAATGGAATAGTATTTTAATGTCACAAATTATAGATATGTAGCTTCGGTTTACTCCACATCTCATCTGCCAAATTATATTTAACCTTATGAGACGCCATCTCCTTGTTAAAATGTTAAAATATAAATGTTCTCTAGTTTAATGAGTAATTCTTCAGAAAAACAACTGAAATCTGTTGATATTTATGTACAACCCAGAGACTAGTGCCCGATTATACACAGCTACACTCCTAGGATGTTGATGAATGTCAATGAGCAAACGCTAAGTCTGATTATTCTCACAAAACAATTTCTGAAATCTTTGAGAATGTCAATTTAAAATGTAAGTGGTAAATGGTGCATTTATATAAAGGCCTTTATCCAAAGCGCTTTACAATTTGTGTCTCAAATTGTTCACTCACACGTTCACACACCGACGGCGGAGGCGACCATGCAAGGTGCCAACCTGCTCATCGGCAGCAATTAGGGGGTTAAGAGTCTTTGCTCAAGGACACTTCGACACGTTGCCAGGGAGGAGTAGGAATCGAACCGGGAACCTTCTGAATCTACCTCCTGGACCACTGTCGCCCCGTTTCAGTTCTATACTGTATCACACTTCCCATTACCGTACAGTGCAGACTAATAACACTGATCACATTATCTAATGTGATATTTCCAAACCAAAGCAGATATTAAGGATAGTATATCGATCCCCCGATATCCCCCCCACACCTTATAGTACGTCTATACCTATACACTGCCTTCACTGCCTCACACAGCAGCCAAGTCTAGCAGCATGGCTGCATTCAATTAATTTCCGATGTAGAGGAGCGTATGCAGCCACGAGGTACAGCGCAAGGTACTGCATACACTCCTCTACATTAGGAATTAATTGAATGCAGCTGTGGGTGAGAAGAACGGCCTGTTACACTGTAATCATAACTACCTACCTCAACCAATCATCTATCTATATACTACTGTATGATAGCCATGCAATAACACTCTATATACCACGTGCCTTTATCTATATCCGTATGAATATATCTGCATATATTCCTGTTTACATACCTGTATACATACCCACCCTGTACACTATACTTTATCTATATCTGTATATATTCCATACCTACTCTTATTAGTTATACCACTGGATAGTATGGCTTACTATCATAGCGTAGTTATTTATACTTGTGTCACTGTACATAATAATACTGTACATACATTAGGTTAGCATATTTACTCAGTAGCTTTGTTATATATATATATATATATTCCATATAGATTAGGTTAGATTCATACTGGCCAGCATCGTAACTAGTAAGAGTAGGTAATTGATATGTACAGATATAAATATAGAATCTACAGATTATATGCAGGTATGTACAAACAGATAGATATAGATATATACATTAAGAATAAATATATATACATACGGTAAATACAGCATTATTGTACATGCTATCATACAGATGTATATGCAGGCGTATAAGTAGGTATATAGAATAAGTATATAAGATAAAGCAGCATGGGGGGCGGGGGTACAGGGTGGGGGATGCATAGATTCACAATACAATATAGTCATATAAAATATAATAATAATAATAATAATAATAATAATAATAATAATAATAATAATAATAATAATAATAATAATAATAATAATAATAAATAATACTAATAAAGTAATATAAAATATAAAATAGTAATATAAAAGTACAAACACAAGATAGACCAGTGTTATGAGTCTCTAGTACAAAGAATCAAGATAGTCGTTGATGTGAATTCAACGTTATTGGCAAGATGTTCACTCCACCATGCAGGTTATATTGAATTTTAAGATACCGGAGACCTTCTCCTATTTATACCTGGGTAACTTACCTGAGGAATTGGTAGGAGGAGACAGATATTTGATGAAAATATTTTTAGCAGCAAGTAAGAAAGCGATCACGCGTCTCTGGTATCAACAAGAACCTCCAACAAAAGAAAAATGGTTGGCCATTATAGGCGAAATATACACAATGGAAAGACTTACTTTTACTCTCCGATTACAGGAAGAGAAAGGTTTGAAGTACTGGGAAAAGTGGGACTTTTATATGGTAATGACGACAACCAGTGGATGATGTATTGATGTATAGTTGTAAAGAATATTCGCCATACCTATAGGGAAAGTAAGAGAATTGAGAACTCAGCATGTGAAAAGTATATTTTTGTAAAGTGACACTAATAATGCAGCCCGGGATTGTGTTTTTGTTATGTCTTGTTGTTTGTGATTGTTTGCTTGTTGTGAAAAACAATAAAAAGAAAGTTATAAAAAAAAAAAAAAAAAAATAGTCGTTGATGTGAGTCTCTAGTTCTCATGTCCAGAGTTGAGACAGTGATAGTTCTGGCAGCAGAACCGGCCGCTCCGGCCGCCCGAGCCCTTTGTTGTAGAGCCTGATGGCTGCCGGTATAAAGGACCGGCCCAGGTGGTTTGTGGTGTGTCCGGGGGGGATGAGTCTTAGGCTGAACCTGCTCTTCATTCTGGCCAGCTCCTCGTAGAGGGGGTGAGAGGGGTTCTCCAGGATGGCTTCCAGCTTTTCCCTCATCCTCCTCTCAGCCGCCATCACCTCTAGGTTATCCAGCTCACCACCCACTACGGAGCTAGCCTTCTTCACCAGCTTGTTCAGCTTGCTGGAGTCCCTCAAGTTGATGTTGCCATATATACTGAATATATAATCGCTCGTTACACTGCATAATTGTTATGCACTTACCTGCTGTTACCTTGCACTCTAATCTAATGTGCTGTAATGTTCAGGACTCCTAAACCCAGCCTGCTTCCGTCTGTGTCTTCCTCACCGCCGCGCACCACATTGTCTGGAGAGAGTTACGGCCTCGTCCACACGAGGGGCTATAAACTTGTTGTGCTCCTCCTCTCTCTGTGTTTAATTATTAAAGACATGTCATGGTGAACTCATTCCAACAGAGCAGCAGCCTCCCCTGCTCTCTGGAAAGGTTCGGTTTAATGAGGGTGATGATGATGATGATGGTGGTGTTTTTGTGGTGAACAGCGTAGTGGTACAGCCAGATGTGAAGATATCACTAATACTGTTGACTAATCTAGATAAGATAAGATAAGATACAATCAAATAAGATCACAAGATATATACGGTTATATAGGATATTCCTTTATTGATCCCCTTGGGGGGAAATTTGGGCGTCATAGCAGCATGGGGGAGGGGGGAGGGGAGGTGTACAGGTATGGGCAGGGTAATAGTAGAAAGACATACATATAGGCAATACAACTAGAAAAGATTTATTAAACAATATAATTAGCTCTGAATATAGAAAAATACGAGTCATCGTGGCTGTTTGGATGGTGCTGTGGACAGATGCCTACGCTTGGAGAGCGAATCAGAGCAGAAAATACTGTAAATAAACACAAACACTTGCCCATACATTACCAGCCCCCCCCAACACACACACACACACACACATTATATATAGGCCGCATCACATAATGCACTTGCACTTGCACGTACACACTCACTCACTCACAGAGCCAGGTGCTGATTCCTGCAGTCAGTCAGTCGCTGTCTGGAGAGAGGCAGTTCTGCCTCGCGGGCGATGTGATTTTCCCGCGAGGTAAATGAAAACGGGGGAGACATAAACCCTCCGTAATGCTCCTCAAAAAGGACACGGGAGGATTTAGAGTGTGAGGATTATCCCAGAATGACTTTGGATGACTACCCGGCGACGACTCTGTCCTGTCCTGTCCCGTCAGTGTTAGACAACAGAGTGTGCCGTGTTACGCAACGCCTGGGGACTATTTCTGACTCTGGGTTCATCAGTTATTTAGCAGCAGATGCCGTTAACGCCGGCTAAGCTGCGTATAGTGTGTGCTGCTGACGACATGTTTCAGACTGCTGTCACACCAGGGAGCCTCTTTGTGACAGAGGTGTTGTGTCTCTGTGTTGTTCCTCCTCTCCCGTGAGTCGGAAGTATTGTCATCGTACCGCAGGAACCTCAACTGCAAAACATTGTCTCTTTTCAGGAACTGAGAAAACCTGATTTTCAGTTGACGGCGCCTATCGCCCGTATAGGGTTGGGTACTTTTTCAAATGTGAATGGTATATACCCAACCCTAATCGCCTGTCGAATTTGAAATGTAATAATGAATACCAACAATGAGGTTGAATTGTCCAAAGTCATTGTCCATTTTCTATCCATTGTTCTGCAAAGATCGGTGTATATTTCACTCCGAGTACACAGGAGTTACACAATGACCTACATAGACAGTGAAGTTCACTCCCGTAGAGTCAACTATGCACTTTCTTAGATTCAAATGAGGTTACAGATTCATTATGAATTGAAAATGGGGGACCCTGATGTAAACAAGACGAAAGTCTTTCCCTGGTCTGCATCCCCTTAACAATTGTGTGTATTGAGCGAGCCGTACTGTATTGTACCCATTCTGCAATCTGTTAATAAAATGTCCAATCAATCAATCAAACAGGTGTACTAATATGACTGTCTCCTCTTGGACCTATGAGGTGACAGATACTGTACTAATATATGACTGTCTCCTCTTGGACCTATGAGGTTACAGATACTGTGTAATAATAATAATAATAATAATAATAATAATATCTTAGTTTTATATAGCGCCTTTCAGGAGACCCAAGGCGCTTTACAGGAGGGGGCAGCTAGGGGAAGGGGATCAGGGAACAACGTAACAACAAAGTAAAAAGGAAAGAAAAGAAAAAGAAAAAAGGAATCAGTCATTTACAAGGTGGGTTTTGAGTTGGGATTTGATATATACTAATGTACTAATATATGACTGTCTCCTCTTGGACCTATGAAGTGACGGATACCGTTTACTAGGGGTGTAACTGTACACAAAAACCACGGTACGGTACGTACCTCAGTTTTGAAGTCAAGGTTCGGTACGGGTCGTGTGCAGTAACTAATTGTACTTGTAGTAGGGCTGTCAACGAATATTCTATATTGAAATTAATAATCCGAGTTGTGAATCCAATTCACAACTGCACTCAAAAAAAAGTTCTGCGCGTGCGTTTGTTAGTGGTTAACGTACCGTTGTATTCGTTCGGTACAACCTTAGGTCCAGTACTGAAACGGTTCGGTACGGATATGTGTATCTTTTAGGGCTGTCCCCGACTAAGGATTTGGATGGTCGACTATGATTGGCCAAAATTTGCCGTTAGTCGACTATTGGTCCCAAAAAAAAGAATTTATATTAAAAAATAAATAAAAAATGTATATATATATATTTTTTTATCATTCCATTTGGGCTGTGGGGTGCTTAATGTCTGAAGGAGTCGACTGAAGGCTTCTTGTCCTCTGCAAAAGCATGCAATTGGTCCACTGATGGATAAGTTACATCTTGATATTTGTCTAGTCTAGTGTGTTCATTAGATGGGTGAAATCCTCTTTCAGTGCCTCTGTGCCTGTTTTCGTAGGCAGTTAGCCTCTGGTATGCGTGCCATTAGCGTTAGCCACGCTTCTAGGCCTCTTTTCTTTTGGTTAAGATTGATAAAAAATATATATTATACATTTTTATTTTTTATTTTTTTATATATTCGACTAAGAGGTTGGCTGGTCGACTACGGCTCCTTTCGACCGATTAGTCGACTAATCGACTAATAGGGGTCAGCCCTAGTACCTTCACACCCCTACCGTGTACTAATATATGACCGTGTCTCCTCTTGGACCCATGCCGTGACAGATGGTTGAGGGGCTCTGGTTCAGAACAAGGTCCTCACACTACTCACCATTGTGACCGCTGTCATGTCCATTCACATGGCCTTGATCTACGAGAACAGGGACGTATAGGCTCTGAAATGAAACGCCCCCAGTTAGAGAAAGGGTTCCAATTAAAGAAATAATTGCACACACAATTGTACACACACATACACACACATTCCCTGAGATGATGATGATGATGGTGCTGGCTGGCGTTGGTTCCATTATTGTTTTTGTGATGGAGTGTTTGTTCATATATCACTGTGGGCATTCTGGCCAAAGGCAATTATGAACCTGGGCCATTCTTAAAGCCACGCTGACAACTTTCCTTATCGCAAGACAAACGACGCCTGCTTGCAGGGAGAGATGGTGAGAGAGAGAGAGAGAGAGAGAAGAGAGAGCAGACTATCCGAGCCCGGAGTGCAGCGTACAGTAGATATATAAAAACAAAAAATTAAAATAAAAACCATAAAGAGCCAGACTTGACAGACACCTCAACTCACTCCTGGAAAAAGAAAGGTCTCTAGAATGTCAGGTTTTGACATTTGCAGTTCCCTGCTGGTTACTCAGCATGGGATTCAGCCAGAGGTCCGCCCACACTGTTACATGACGTCTGTACAACAGGTGAGTGGATCCTTATTAGTCATATCATCGCTGCACCGCCACCCTGCCGCCAGCAGAGGGGGGCGACGGGTCAGTCAGACCCACCGCTTGACACAGAGGTTATTGCAAAGGAATGTGCATCATCTTATCAGCCGAGATACATCTTGTGTGAGTGCCCTGCTTCTAGCTGGTGGATACTGGGGATATCTGTCTTCCATGTTTTTTTATGTTAAAATATGAATGATTTGTTTTTAAGAATTGAAAGAAAATGTAAATGGCATTTTCTATACTGAGATTTTTGGTTTAGATTTTATTCAAATGTATTGTCATTATACAGCACAAGTACAGTACAGCGAAAAGAACAGTGTAACAGTAAAGTACAATAGCAATATACCATGTAAAGGTGATTAAACTGGGTATAGCTCAGTCAAATCCGGTTTTAGTGTTGTGATTAAAACCATGTTTAACATACACTGCTAACTTTAAAACCATGTTTAACATATCCCGCTACCTTTAAAACCATGTTTAACCTACCCCACGGCACTACCTTTCCTTCATATTAGTAATCGGTGTACTGTAATCAAATCAATAGGGTGAGCCAACATTGTCCGTACAATATGAATCGGGGACTGTATTACGTATGGCTGCCCTCGTTAATGATGCCACCTAGGCCTCCTAATCGATCCCACAATGCAAAGCGTTTAACATGTTGCTAACATTAACTACCGATAATTATTATGTATTGAGTTATGTAGAGTTATGTATATATGTATTGTTCAACTGATGGATGAATGGATATTATGGATATATAGATGGGTGGATGGATGGATGGATGGATAGATAGATGGATAGATGCATACATTCATTCATATTCATCCATGCTTGCACATTCTTCTATCTATTACAACATCATCTTCCTTTGAAAGAGAGCCTTGCCCCTCATTATCCTAATCAATAACGGACTACACTCCCAGGTGCGCATCTATAACGTATGGCAGCCCATCATGTTAAAAAACATTTAGATTTGTCACCGTGTGGTCAGTCGACCTGATTTCACCTTCTGGGAGCGCAGGGTCAATGAGAGCTGTCCTCATCTACGGCCAGGTTTAGGCAGTTAAAGAGATGACCTTTTGAGAGGATCAGAGTGTGTGTGTGTGTGTGTGTGTGGGTGTGGGTGTGGAGGAGGTGGTGAGAGGCTACTGTATTGAGCTGACCAGCGTGAGGAGGTTCGATAAGCCATTATCACTCCTCTTGGGGGACATCTGGTCGTCTCCTCCCTTTTTATTTCTCTCTCTCTCTCTCTCTCTCTCTCTCTCTCTCTCTCTCTCTCTCTCTCTCTCTCTCTCTCTCTCTCTCTCTCTCTCTCTCTCTCCCTCTCTCTCTCTCTCTCTCTCCTTTGTGTCTGTATAATGAATGGGGGGTCCATTGTATAGCACCATGCAGGCTACATGACAGGGTCTCTGACACAGACTGATGAGTTGCCACAATAACCTGCTGCTCCGTTTTAGCGCTGGCTCCTCTTTAATCAGCAGCGGCCGGGCCACACAGACCTCAGAACAGTTTACCCCTGGCTCCTCATTAACCTCCTATGGTGCCGGGGCCGTATACTGTAGCTACAGTACAGACCTCAGGACAGCTCGATGCAACTGTTGTACTTTGTGCCACTTTCAAAACTCTTATATATGGCCTGTGTCCCCGTTTTACACCCGTGTGAGGAGCAAGGGTGCACTGTGTGTGTGTGTGTGTGTGTGTGTGTGTGTGTGTGTGTGTGTGTGTGTGTGTGTGTGTGTGTGTGTGTGTGTGTGTGTGTGTGTGTGTGTGTGTGTGTGTGTGTGTGTGTGTGTGTGTGTGTGTGTGTGTGTGTGTGTGTGTGTGTGTGTGTGTGTGTGTGTGTGTGTGTGTGTGTGTGTGTGTGTGTGTGTGTGTGTGCGCGCGCGCGTGCGTGTCCATAACTCTCAAATGCCTTGTCCTACTTGGCTGAAACTTGGTGGATAGGTTGATAGGTGAGGGACGCTAGACAGGGCTGGACTGGGACCAAAAATCCGCCCCTGGCATTTTTGGCCCAGACCGGCCCGCCATAATCGGTCGGACACCACCCACCAGACAGTACACCATCCTTGCGGTCCCCTTAAATATTATGCGTACCTATTGTACTATTCCCCCCCAAACCACTACAAAGTGCCCGAACCGTCTTCGTGGGGATGATATACTGTCAGCTATAGTGTTGCTGCTATGAAGCTAACAACAGTATCCGCGAACTCACTGACGTTACAGGTGGATGACTGGAGGGCAGGGTTACAGGTGGAGGTGTGGAGGGCAGGGTTACAGGTGGAGGTGTGGAGAGCAGGGTTACAGGTGGAGGTGTGGAGAGCAGGGTTACAGGTGGAGGTGTGGAGGGCAGGGTTACAGGTGGAGGTGTGGAGGGCAGGGTTACAGGTGGAGGTGTGGAGGGCAGGGTTACAGGTGGAGGTGTGGAGGAGGGCAGGGTTACAGGTGGAGGTGTGGAGGAGAGCAGGGTTACAGGTGGAGGTGTGGAGGAGAGCAGGGTTACAGGTGGAGGTGTGGAGGAGAGCAGGGTTACAGGTGGAGGTGTGGAGGGCAGGGTTACAGGTGGAGGTGTGGAGGAGAGCAGGGTTACAGGTGGAGGTGTGGAGGGCAGGGTTACAGGTGGAGGTGTGGAGGAGGGCAGGGTTACAGGTGGAGGTGTGGAGGGCAGGGTTACAGGTGGAGGTGTGGAGAGCAGGGTTACAGGTGGAGGTGTGGAGAGCAGGGTTACAGGTGGAGGTGTGGAGGGCAGGGTTACAGGTGGAGGTGTGGAGGGCAGGGTTACAGGTGGAGGTGTGGAGGAGAGCAGGGTTACAGGTGGAGGTGTGGAGGGCAGGGTTACAGGTGGAGTTGTGGAGGAGGGCAGGGTTACAGGTGGAGGTGTGGAGGGCAGGGTTACAGGTGGAGGAGGGCAGGGTTACAGGTGGAGGTGTGGAAGAGGGCAGGGTTACAGGTGGAGGTGTGGAGGAGGGCAGGGTTACAGGTGGAGGTGTGGAGGAGGGCAGGGTTACAGGTGGAGGTGTGGAGGGCAGGGTTACAGGTGGAGGTGTGGAGGGCAGGGTTACAGGTGGAGGTGTGGAGGGCAGGGTTACAGGTGGAGGTGTGGAGGAGGGCAGGGTTACAGGTGGAGGTGTGGAGGGCAGGGTTACAGGTGGAGGAGGGCAGGGTTACAGGTGGAGGTGTGGAAGAGGGCAGGGTTACAGGTGGAGGTGTGGAGGAGGGCAGGGTTACAGGTGGAGGTGTGGAGGGCAGGGTTACAGGTGGAGGTGTGGAGGGCAGGGTTACAGGTGGAGGTGTGGAGGGCAGGGTTACAGGTGGAGGTGTGCTGTGCCTCGGTTGTCATCATCACGGTGCCGGTTCATTATCTGCCCTCTTTTGTCTTCCCCTCTCTCTCTTCATTTCTCTCA
This sequence comes from Notolepis coatsorum, assembly GCF_963971535.1. Taxonomy (NCBI): domain Eukaryota; kingdom Metazoa; phylum Chordata; class Actinopteri; order Aulopiformes; family Paralepididae; genus Notolepis; species Notolepis coatsorum. The sequence goes on from NC_140175.1 coordinate 18,200,271, forward strand.
TCCATAACATTTCTCTCTCTCCTCTCTGTCCCGCATTTCACTGTATGCCCTGGTATGTATCTGGTGACAAAATAAACCTCTTGATTCTTGATTGATTCTGTCTCTCAATCACCCCTTTCTTTCTCTCTCCCTCCCTCCTTCTCTCTCTCATTCACTCTCTTTTTCCCTCTGTTTTTCCATCTGTATTACCTCTCTCTCTCTCTGACTATCTCTCTCTCTCCCTCTTTCTGTCTCTCACTATCTCTCTCTCTGTCTCTCAATCACCCCTTTCTTTCTCTGTCCCTCCCTCCTTCTCTCTCTCATTCACTCTCTTTTTCCCCTCTGTTTTTCCATCTGTATTTACCTCTCTCTCTCTGACTATCTCTCTCTCTCCCTCTCTCTGTCTCTCACTCTCACTCTCTCTCTGTCTCTCACTCTCACTCTCTCTCTGTCTCTCAATCACCCCTTTCTTTTTCTCTCCCTCCCTCCTTCTCTCTCTTACCCTTTTCCCCCCTCTGTTTTTCCATCTGTATTTACCTCTCTCTCTCTCCCTCTCTCTCTCTCTCTCTCTCTCTCTCTCTCTCTCTCTCTCTCTCTCTCTCTCTCTCTCTCTCTCTCTCTCTCTCTCTCTCTCTCTCTCTCTCTCTCTCTCTCTCTCTCTCTCTCTCTCCCCCTCTCTCCTCCCACCCCCTCTCTCTCTCTCTCTCTCTCTCTCTGTCTCTCTCTCTCTCCCCCCCCCTTTCCATCTGTATTTACCTCTCTCTCTCTCTCTCTCTCTCTCTCTCTCTCTCTCTCTCTCTCTCTCTCATTCTCTCTCTCTCTCTCAGCGGGTCCATCCCATGTTCTTCCAGGAGAGGCGCTCTGAGTCCTGTAAGGTCCGTCTGCTCCGACGCACCATCAGCGTTCCCGTGGAAACCCCCAGTTCCAGAGTTCCACAGCCAGCTGTCCACAGAGAGCGGTGAGTGGTCTGGGGGGTAGTGGTCACCTCCACTGTGGGGGAGAAGCACAGACGTACACACACATACATACACACGCACATACACACACACACACACACATACACACGCACATACACACACACACACACACACACACACACACATACATACACGCACACACACACACACATACATACACACACGCACGCACGCTCGCTCACTCACTCATCACTCACTCACTCACTCACTCACTCACTCACTCACTCACTCACTCACTCACTCACTCTCTCACTCACTCACTCACTCACTCACTCACTCACTCACTCACTCACTCACTCACTCACTCTCTCACTCACTCACTCACTCACTCACTCACTCACTCACACATACATCGGCTTACCGATATTATCGGCCGATATCGGCATTAAAATGTGATATCGGTTGATATCGTTATCGGAAATTAAGAGTTGGACAATATCGGTATATCGGTATCGGTAAAAAAGTCAATATCGAGCATACATACATACATACATACATACATACATACATACATACATACATACATACATGCATACATGCATACATACATACATACATACATACATACATACATACATACATACATACATACTTACATACATACATACATACATGCATACATGCATGCACACACACAGAAGCACATACCGTATTGGTCAGAATATAAGACCAATACCAAGACCAATCTTTTTCAAAACTTTTTTTTCTTTAATAAACCTTTTGAAAAGAAAATCTAATTTTGATTTGAACATAATGATGATAGAACACGTTGTTTTATTCAGTGTAGGCTGTATTCTAACTCTGTAACACTCAGTATTGCTGCCAGAATCGCTGCACCCCCCTCAGCTCAGCCTCCACCACGGTCTCTGGGACCGTCATTAAAATGCACTGAAATGATGATACTATAAACGGCAACGGCTAATAAGCAGGTCTGTACTGTACACTACTTTAATCTGTCCCTTTTTGAAGCTTTATGGAGAATTAACAGATAGGCAGCTTCTCCTGGTATGAAATCTCAGAGACTCAGAGAGAGATAGAGATAGTGGGGGAAGGAGGGAGGGGAGGGAGAGAGGGAGCGAGGGAGAGGGATAGAGAGAGAGGGATAGAGAGAGAGAGAGAGAGAGAGAGAGGGAGAGAGGGAGAGAGATATCAGACTCACAAATGATGAGGCACAATCTGGGAATGCAGAGAGAGAGAGAGAGAGAGAGAGAGAGAGAGAGAGAGAGAGAGAGAGAGAGAGAGAGAGAGAGAGAGAGAGAGAGAGAGAGAGAGAGAGAGAGAGAGAGAGAGAGAGAGAGAGAGAAATTAGTTGGTCTTGGATGAGAGAGAGACAGCGAGAGAGGGGGGGATAGAGAGAGAGAGAATTAGTTGGTCTTGGATGAGAGAGAGACAGAGAGAGAGGGGGGGATAGAGAGAGAGAGAAATTAGTTGGTCTTGGATGAGAGAGAGAGACAGAGAGAGAGGGGGGGATAGAGAGAGAGAGAAATGTGTTGATATTGGATGAGGGAGAGCGATAGACAGAGAGAGAGAGAGACAGAGAGAGTGGGAGAGAGAGATACAAATGAGACAAATAGAAGATCCAATCATGTTCTCATGCAACGGTCACACAGACGAGTCGTGTCCTCCACTGGTGAACTCCTGGAAGCTCTCGACACGTGCGTTTACACAGACAACTGAGTAGGAAACGCTGGGAATAATAGAGGCCGTTTCCTCCTGGCTTCCATGCTTGTTTTTCCTGGCTTCTCAACCGTAGTAGATTTGTAAACATAATACACACAACGTATATTCTATTTATACAAACAATACAAGGTATATGTTTTTTACAAGGTAAAAAAAAACTGCGGATACCGTACATGAAAAAAGGAAAGGATTCTACAGTGTAAGTAGTGTGTGTGTGTGTGTGTGTGTGTGTGTGTGTGTGTGTGTGTGTGTGTGTGTGTGTGTGTGTGTGTGTGTGTGTGTGTGTGTGTGTGTGTGTGTGTGTGTGTGTGTGTGTGTGTGTGTGTGTGTGTGTGTGTGTGTAGTCACTTAAGGTGCTTTTGTGTGTCTGCTCATGTGATAGTTTAGAGTCTTTCCGTCAGTGTTCTGTTTGCCCGGTGGAAGTAGCTGTTCAGTGTTCTGTTGTACCTGAGACTGTAGTAGCTGTTCAGTGTTCTGTTGGACCTGAGACTGTAGTAGCTGCTCAGTGTTCTGTTGGACCTGAGACTGTAGTAGCTGCTCAGTGTTCTGTTGGACCTGAGACTGTAGTAGCTGCTCAGTGTTCTGTTGGACCTGAGAATGTAGTAGCTGCTGTTCAGTGTTCTGTTGGACCTGAGACTGTAGTAGCTGTTCGGTGTTCTGTTGGACCTGAGACTGTAGTAGCTGCTCAGTGTTCTGTTGGACCTGAGACTGTAGTAGCTGTTCAGTGTTCTGTTGGACCTGAGACTGTAGTAGCTGCTCAGTGTTCTGTTGGACCTGAGACTGTAGTAGCTGTTCAGTGTTCTGTTGGACCTGAGACTGTAATAGCTGTTCAGTGTTCTGTTGGACCTGAGACTGTAGTAGCTGCTCAGTGTTCTGTTGGACCTGAGACTGTAGTAGCTGTTCAGTGTTCTGTTGGACCTGAGACTGTAGTAGCTGCTGTTCAGTGTTCTGTTGGACCTGATACTGTAGTAGCTGTTCAGTGTTCTGTTGGACCTGAGACTGTAGTAGCTGCTGTTCAGTGTTCTGTTGGACCTGAGACTGCAGTGGCTGTTCAGTGTTCTGTTGGACCTGAGACTGTAGTAGCTGTTCAGTGTTCTGTTGGACCTGAGACTGCAGTAGCTGTTCAGTGTTCTGTTGGACCTGAGACTGTAGTAGCTGCTGTTCAGTGTTCTGTTGGACCTGAGACTGTAGTAGCTGCTGTTCAGTGTTCTGTTGGACCTGAGACTGTAGTAGCTGTTCAGTGTTCTGTTGGACCTGAGACTGTAGTAGCTGTTCAGTGTTCTGTTGGAGCTGAGACTGCAGTAGCTGTTCAGTGTTCTCTTGGCGCAGGTGATTGATTGAATGAACATTTTATTAACAGATTGCAGAATGGGTACAATACACAGTACGGCTCAATACACACAATTGTTAAGGAGATGCAGACCAGAGAAAGACTTTCGTCTTGTTTACATCAGGGTCCCCCATTTTCAATTCATAATGAATTGTAAGACAATGTAAGTAAGGGTGCAATTAGCACCGTGCAATCCATTATTTGTGGATCTAGCCCTAAGTGTTTGATGCTCAAGGTATCCTGGGGGAGAACCCCCCCCAGAGTTGAAACCAAACGTACGCCCTTGCACACACACACAGAGGAGAGCGAGTGGAGAGACGAGATAAAGGGGAGGGCCTGCAGGAGACAAGGTGATAAAGATACAAAGGAGAGGGAGAGAGAGGGAGAGAGAGAGGGAGAGGGGGAGGGAGAGAGATAAAAGTAGCAGGTAGATCAGCAGGGTTTCGATCCATTATTCTTATATCTGAGACAGTTCCACATGCAGTCTTTCTCTCCCCCTATTTTAATACTCTGCCTCTTTCGCTGTTGCTCCCTGTTTCTTCTTCCGTGTGTGTGTGTGTGTGTGTGTGTGTGTGTGTGTGTGTGTGTGTGTGTGTGTGTGTGTGTGTGTGTGTGTGCGTATGTGTGTGTGTGTGTGTGTGCGTGTGTGTGTGTGCGTATGTGTGTGTGTGTGTGAGTGTGTGCGTATGTGTGTGTGTGTGTGTGTGTGTGTGTGTGTGTGTGTGTGCATGTGCGTGTGTGTGCGTATGCGTGTGTGTGTGTGTGTGTGTGTGTGTGTGTGTGTGCAGAGGCTGCAAGAAACAAAGGTGCGAAAGCCCAAACTCGCCCACCCACACTGGTTTGGCGCCATCTGTTGTTGTGAATGTATAATGACATTTAAAATTCGAGTCCCCCAAAAAACACACACATTTTCAAAAAGATAAATAAAAATGTCCCTCTTATATTCGGCACAATATGGTACATACACAAGCACACGTACAGCGTGCACCCACACACACATTCATGAACCTCACTGCGGGGAGCTTTGTGATGATGAAAATATTTTAAGTTTAATTACAAGTTTTAGCATCCTAATTTCCTTTTCATGTTTTGAAGTCCGTGTGAGGGCCGTCTTGTATCGTGTCTCTCCTCGTCCACTAGAGGGAGAGCTTGTCGTTTCAAAGTGCCGTGCCTGTGTAGTCACTCTGCTGTAGTGCTCCTTCAGACTGGAAACAACTAAACGTAATTGTGAGACTCAGTTATGAAAGAAGAAGCTTTTTGAATTACCTTGAACGGCTAGGACAGGCTTTTCATCTCTGAATACAGTCCACAGTTCCTGGCAACGTAATTGCTTTCCAATGGAATATAACTAAGATGCCGTCTGAACGCAGCGTTACTTGAGATTACGGGCCGTGTTTTGTCAACACACACAGAATCCTCACGGATAGTTCTCTGCTCTTATGTGGGATGATGAAGACATTATCGTAAAGCCTCTCAATCTGTTTTCTCTTTTTATCTAAAACATTCATTAAATCCCAGAACGACGAGTGTCTGGGATATGATGGATTTACCCCGACCGCCAGCGCAGGGTTTTCATGTTAACCCTTGCACTACCACAGTACAGAAGGTTAACCTTTCACTACCACACTACAGGCGGTTGTGTGGTGGTGACCCCATGACCTTTCCTCTAGTGCCACCGTCAGGCCTAATGTTACATTTTCACACAAATGCATCTCTTAACAGCTTTCATCCGAATCTTTTCAAATCTGCGGTGCACATTCATGACCCCTAGAGGGTGAACCCTGTTGATCTTGGTGACCCCATGACCTTTCCTCTAGCGCCTAAAGTTACATTTTCACACAAATGCATCTCTTAACAGCTTTCATCCTAATCCTGGACCGCCAAAATGGACAAATATACTGTAAAAATTCAAATAAAAGCCCCCAATAGATGGCTGCTCCTAATAAAGGCGGGGTGTTTTTACACGTTTTGACAAATAAAAATGAGTCTCAATTCGAATTAATTGTTTATCCGATCGCCATTGGTACTTTTAATGTACATGTTCTGTGGCTTCACCTTCTGAGCTTCCGCTATGTCGCCAACATCTTTATTTAATCACAGTTTCATCATTTAGCACGTTACCGTCTCGGTATCCAAACTGCTAGAATCACTGCATTAACCTTCTGTGTATTGTCGCAGTGAAAGGGTTAACCGTTCGGTAGTGTGGCAGTGACAGGGTTAATGGAAAGAGCAGGAGCTCGGTCTCTTCTCCTGAGCACCACTGGGGATCTGCTGCAGTGAAGGGTTAATGCTTACAAGTAATATTCATACTGTTTAAATAACTCAATTTGATATTTCCCATCTTAGCTGAGCATTTTTGTGGGAAAAGAATCAGAATACTAATAATATATTCTATTTGTATGAGAGCTTTATAATTGTGGAACAAAATCTCGAAGCACTACAGTGTCAAAGAACATAAAAGCTAGCAAGAGAGTAAAAAGAATAACTTAAAATAAGCAAGAACTAAAACTAGTAAAGGAGTAAAAAGAACATGGAATGTGAAGGGCTAAAACTAGTAAAAGAGTAAAGAACATCAAATAAGAAGGGCTACAACTAGTAAAAGAGTAAAGAACATCAAATAAGAAGGGCTAAAACTAGTAAAAGAGTAAAATAACATAAAATGTGTGGAGCTAAAACTAGATAAAAATCAACAAAAGGCTCTATTCAAAAGTTGTGTTTTGAGGCCCTTTTTAAAAACATCCACAGTCTGTGGTGCTCTCAGGTAGTCAGGAAGAGCGGTCCACAGACTGGGAGCGGATGAGCAGAAAGACCGATCTCCCATGGTGCGGAGTTTGGTCCTCGGGCGCTAAAGGAGGTTTGCCTGGAGCGGAGATGTCGAGAGGAGGAGTGAGGGGTGATGAGTTCTTTAAGTTAGAGGGGGGGGTTTCTGTGGAGGCACTGGTGAGTGAGCAGGGAGACTTTGTACACGATCCTGAGTGAGACAGGGAGCCAGTGAAGGGACTTGAGGACGGGCAGAGGCCTGTCCCAAATAAAGACGGGGTGAGTTCAGCGATTGAAGCAAATAAAAGCCTGGGCTATTCATTTGAATTTTTCCGGTATTTGCCTTCCCATAGCAAGGAGGCCTGTGAAGCTCTGAGTCATCTTGCCTCATGGTGGCGCTATTCTCATAAAGCTCAACGGCTCCAGTTAGGGCCATAGTCATAAAAGGTGGATTAGAATTTGTGCTGTTCTGGGATAGACCCGCTCGGCCACCGACAAAACATATCTAGTTTCAATGTTTCAATATTTCAGTGTTTCAGTGTTTCAATATTTCAGTGTTTCAATATTTCAGTGTTTCAATATTTCAGATTTCAGTGTTTCAATATTTCAGTGTTTCAATATTTCAGTGTTTCAGTGTTTCCTTCAGACTGAAAACACTTACTGAAAACACACGTATTGCTTTGGATAAAAGTGTCAGCTAAATGAGTAAATGTAAAAATGTTTTTACATTTAGTCATTTAGCAGCTGACACTTTTATCCAAAGCGACTTACAAGTTCTGTACAACATGTCAGCAGGAAGGGTACATCTCTGGCAGCTAAGGGTCAGTGTCGAACTTGGGTGTTACATAGTAGTATAGACATTATCAGCATGATAGGTAGTAGTATAAATAGTGTAGCACACAGTAGTAGTTTGGATATTGTTTGAAGAGGTGTGTTTTTAGTCGACGGCGGACAATTGGTTGGGTTTCGGCTGTCCTGACTGTGGTGGGGAGTTCGTTCCACCATTGTAGAGCGAGGACAGAGAAGAGCCTGCTTCTCTTTGAGGACCCCTCCCCCAGGAGCTCGGATAGGAGTGGGTCTGAGGCGGCCAGAGGATGTAGAGCAGAGGGGTCTTGAGGGTGTTTAGTTAGAGACCATGGACCGGAGGTAGGAAGGAGCCGTTCCCCTTGCGGCCCGGTAGGCCGGGTCAATGACCTGGAAGTGGGTTCGTGCAGCAATGGGAAGCCGGTGCAGGGCCTTCTGGGACGCTGGTCCGGATGGTGGAGGGACCAGCTGGCAGACGGTCCACTTACCTACCGTACTCCAACCAGTGATGAATGCAAAGCGAAGGATAACAGGGTGCAAACAGGGTTCGCACAAGGTCCTTGAAGTGCTTAAAGTGCTTGATTTTTTGCACACACAAAAAAAGTCAAGGCCTGGAATTCCTTTAAAACAACAATTTTTTTAACAAGGTGCTTAAAAAGTCCTTGAAATTCAAATCAACCATTCTCATTGAATGTTTTGTTCATCCATGATCAAATTGTTCTGAATCAAGAAAAAAAATGTGTTCTGTTTTAATAAAATCTGACGAGTCGCTGTCTCGCGCGCTCCAACTGCTTTTCCTCATTTCTTCGCGTGTGATGCTCTAGCTTGCTCTAGCTGGCAAGCAGGCCAAGGAGATGCTTAAAAAACAGCATTTAAAAGTGAATTGTATCCTTCAAGTGACATCCTTGAAAATAAAAAATAGTGCTTGGAAAAGTACGTATAAGTCCTTGAATTTCATTTTGCAATGTCTGTGGGAACCCTGTGCAAACTAGTGTTGCACGATACAGATACTAGAAAAGTGTGTGTGTGTGTGTGTGTGTGTGTGTGTGTGTGTGTGTGTGTGTGTGTGTGTGTGTGTGTGTGTGTGTGTGTGTGTGTGTGTGTGTGTGTGTGTGTGTGTGTGTGTGTGTGTGTGTGTGTGTGTGTGTGTGTGTGTGTGTGTGTGTGTGTGTGTGTGTGTGTGCGTGCGTGCGTGCGTGTGCGTGTGTGTGTGTATAAGAGAGTGCATGCTTTGCGTAGTGGGCGTGTCCACAGTGTCAGCTGAACACACACCAAGGTATTTTCCACATTGTCTGTTGGTGATTCTGCCTAAAGCCAGGACTCCACAGCGCGAGCGTTTCATTCCATTAGCGACTAAAATAGATGCGTGTCAAAAAATGATTCAGGAACACATGAGTAAATATTATTTCCTACAAGCTGACAGTTGGATGACGTAAACTAACGTCAGCTGCTAATGACTAAGCCATTTCTCCTCGTATTTATTTAGTTCTAGGACTATAAACCAACAATAAATAATATCATAGAGAAGAAGACAGTATATGGCATATATTAATACAGTATATTCCACTATACGGTAGCTATATCCACAGCGATCGGTTTAGTTCTTATTTATTTAGTTTGCAGTGTGTGTAATGCTCACGATGCCTCGTTGAGTCAGGACTATAAATGCAAAAAACGTAATTGTTAATGATACAAATATTGTCGTATTTATTATCATTATAATTATTTAATTGCACGGATGTCTGTAGTATCTGCAATCCCCAATGACTTGTCTCAGAGAAAGCTGTTGAAAACAGGGCGCACACCGGTCTGTCCGAATTACGACTGCCTTTTCGAGTTCGTAAATCGAATTTACAATACGAAGCCGTTCGAGAATGCCGAATAAGAACTTAAATCGAGTTGCGAAGGAATTCCTTGGTAACTTTTACATATGTCAGTTCGAGAATGACGACCAATGTCCAGACATGTCCCAACACGTTCACGTAAACTAAGTGTTCCACCGCTCCAACACTTTCAGTTCACTTTGTATTCCAACGCACTTCATCCAAACCCCATGCAGCCACGGCGAGAGTCTGTTGGATCGATTTCAATCCAGTTGCCGTGAAATATTATAGGCTTTCAGAAATTCTCTATTTGTTTTCGAACACATCTCCCCGTGACACTGGACGTGTTTCTCTCCTTCCTGGCCCAAAGTGAACCCTAGAGAGAGACGGAGGGCGAGAGAGTGAGATAGAGAGAATAAGAGGAAGAGAATAAGAGCGATAGAGAAAGAAAGAATAAAGGGAAAGAGAGAATAAGAGAGAGAGGGAGCGAATAAGAGAGAGAGAGCTAGAGAGAGAGAGAGAGAGAGATGGAGGGAGAGAGATAGAATAAGAGAGAGTTTATTCTCTTTAGAGAGAGAATATATAGGCTTTCAGAAATTCTCGATTCGTATTTTTTTAACACATCTCCCCGTGACACTGGACGTGTTTCTCTCCTTCCTAGCCCAAAACAAACACACTACTGGGTGGTCTAATTGCCAGCTTGGCGTTCTTTTGCAATTGTTTTGTGTATTGAGAAAGGGCCTTAATAGCTCCACTCTTACCCAGTGATTACGGCGGCGCTCCGTGATATACTGTACTGGGAGCAGAAAGTCTGTAGGAAGACTAGTCTACACAGCCCATATTATACCCCGTCTGACTGTTACAGGAGCTCGTTCATACAGGCTGCTTGTTCGACGTGCCCGGTTGTGGTCGTCGGAGCTATGTTCTGGGCTGGTGTTCTGGGCCGCGCGTCGAAGCCAGCTCATCCCATATCGTTAGGATTCTATTCCTGAGAGCGTTCTTTTCCCCCCTCCGCTCTCCGATGGACGTTATAGGGATTAAGTGGGATAGGGGGCAGTCGATTGGGATGATTACACCTTGTTAAATCTGAATTAATCCACAACCATGCCATCCATGCAATCCATGTTATGGATTTACCCAGACCGCAGAGGTCATGAATTGATATTGGATATAGGGGCGACAGTGCAGTATAGTATAGGGGAGGTAGAGCAGTCGTCTGGTAATCCGGAGGTTTCCCGGTTCGATTCCCCCGCGCTCCTCCCGGACAGTGTGTCGAAGTGTACTTGAGCGAGACGCTTAACCCCTTAATTGCTCCTGATGAGGAGGTTAGCCATTCTGTCGGTGTGTGACTGTGTGAGTGAACGGGTGAAATGTGAGGAACAAATTGGAAAGCGCTCTGGATAAAAGCTGCTATATTTAAATGCAGCCATTTACCATTTATATGTGACCCATGTGACCTTTGCTCCAGCGCCACCACCAGGCAGAACTTTACATTTTCAAATGAGTTGATGTCATAGTCTGGGGCTGCAACTAATGACTATTTTGGTAGTCGACTAATCTGTCGAAATTTTTTTCGATTAGTCGACTAATCGAAAAACAATTATATTAAAAAATAATATAAAAAAATAAAAATAAAAAGTATTTTTTATATATTTTTTGCACTGCCTATCTTTGTGAAAGTGGCTTCTCAGCTCTGGTCCAGCTGAAGACAGAGCAGAGGAACAGATTGGACATTGAGCATGACCTCCGAGTTGCTTGTCTACCATCACCCCAGACTTTGAGACTCTTGTCAGGACCAAACAACATCTCCAGTTATCCCATTAGTTCCCCCAAACTTACTGTCGGTCTGTTATGTTAAGCTACGAAGTATTCAGCTGGACCAGAGCTGAGAAGCCACTTTCACAAAGATAGGTAAAAAAAAAAAAAAAAAAAATTATAATAATTTCTTTTTATTTTTTGTAATGACTAATCGACGCAACAATTCCTCGTCGACGATTTTTTATAATCGACATCGTCGATTATGTCGACTAATCGCTGCAGCCCTATGTCATACAGTCATGAGACTTGTATCCAGAGATGTTTCTACAAAAACGCTTTTCTTCCCCTGCTCCCCGTTCACCTGATTCTCGCCAAACTCGCTGTGTGGAATCTGGGCTAACCGCTAGGCCAAACCGTATGACCACTGGATCCAAATCCGATTTGGGAAGCGAACGGCATGGAAGAGAACAGGAAATGATTCATTACTCGCCTCGTTTCTCCCTCGTGGTGTTGCTATTTCTATGAAACCAAAAACATGAACTACTCCTCTAACAGCTCAGATTAGCGACGGGGTCAAAAAGTGGATCGACGGCACATGTCTAGTTGGGAGTACGGTGCTGGGGGGGGCACGTAGTTGACTCTGGACTCCCCGCTGGAAGACGAAGGAGAGGTGACATTAGACCTGCACTCCCTCCCTCCCTTTCACTAACAGGGGACTAAAAAGTGGATTTTAAAGTGGTTTCAAAACTTTTATTTTTCTGCTTGACTGGAGATAAGAGAGACGATAAGAGAGAGAGAGAGATAAGAGAGGGAGAGATGGAGAGAGAGAGATGGAGAGAGAGATGGAGGGAGAGAGACAGAAGGAGAGAGAGAATAAGAGAGAGAGATGGATAGAGAGACAGAGAGAGAGAGAGAATAAGAGTGAGCGATGGAGAGAGAGAGATGGAGGGAGAGAGACAGAAGGAGAGAGAGAATAAGAGAGAGAGAGAGAGAGTTTATTGCATTGGCACACATTGACACCCACACAGTCGCACTGTAAAGGGTGGCGAATCATGCGCTTTGCCACATCCATGAGATTATGTTCACTTGGCTTCTCATGTGTGTGATGCTTTGTGCACACGCACTCTCACACACACACACACACACACACACACACACACACACACACACACACACACACACACACACACTCACACTCAGACACCATGCTATTCTGCTCAGCTCCTTGGGTCATTGCTTCTTATCACTGTGACCATTGTGTGATGCAGGGGCCATCTTGTTTCACAGCTCGAGCAGCGCGGCACTTCAAACCCGTCTACACCTCATTGGCACCGATGATGCGACTGTGTCTCTCCACGTGTTTGTGTACCCACTGACCCCGTTTACACCGCATCTATTTACACGCCGGGAATGGTAAATCCCTTGGATTACTTTTGTTTAGTTTTCGATTACCTTGCCTCTGAGATAAATCCCCGCCCCCTGATATGAAGTAAACCGACACAGACTGTAATTTAGTTATTCTAAAACTGATCTCCGAAAAGCCCGAAATTGACGCTGAAAATTGTTGTGTTACGCAAGAGGGTTCTGTGGGTATGGGGGGTCGAGTTCGGCATGGTGAGCGTTTAGGCTGGGAGCGGGTTGGGCGTTTTTCTTTCTGCGCTCGAACGCGAGGCTCATGTGTAGGGATGGGTACCTTTCATATTTGAACCGATACGGTACCGGTACCTGTGAATCGATACCGGTACAATTTCGGTACTTTAGTCTCAAGAAATTTAATTTACCTACCTCAGTTGTGAAAAAAAAAATATCCAAACTTCAAATAACTACAATTTCGACAGTGTTCGTCTTGTCATTGCTCCGACTGCTTTGTTGTTGAATCAAGTCAAATCCTAGGTAAGCATATATTGTGCGTGTGAACGTTGACATGAAAAGAAAAAAGTAAAAAAAAAGTTAAAAAGAAATGTATAATAATAATTTTTCGGTATCTCACTTGAATCGATACTCGGTAGTACCGACGTGTTTCGGTTCGGTACCTCAAAAGTACCGAATTCGGTACCCATCCCTATGTGTGACTCGGTTCATGTGTGACTCGGTTCATGTGTGACTCCGTCTGCTCTCTGTGGAGACACTGAACTAGACTCACACCTGGTGACTCAGCTCATGTGTGCTGTTTTGTGTGTGAACACAATTCATTTTTTACATCCATCTTCGTCATTTGCGCATGCGGGTCAATTCAGGAGCGCGTGACCAGTTCACACTGGAATATGATATTGGCCACATTTGAAAAATATTGTGAACAGACAAACAAACAAAAAATCCGATCTGAGCATTAAATCAGAATTGAGCACTAAGGCTAGCAGTGTAAACGTGGCCATAGAGAATGGAAAGTGCACAGGGTGCAAGCAGCGATACCACTGATTACCGTGGCTACCTCAGCTAAGTTGCATACATTACTACTACCGTTAGCATCGATAGTTAGCTAACGCTAGCTAACGTTGGCTACTATCTCTACGTTTTCAACATCGACGGCTGTTGATTTCTCTTCAGATACCTCTGTTTTGTAACTCCTCCCCTCAGTTGATTCGATTGGTCCGTCGACGAGAAGGTGACATTGACGTCGGTGTGCACCGCGGCTAAAGTTGAAATGTTTTCAACTGAGAGCGCTCGAAAAAGCACAGCTAAAAGGCGTCCAATGTGATCACAGTGTTGAGGGGGATGTCTCATTTACATTTAGTCATTTAGCTGACGCTTTTATCCAAAGCAACTTTCAAGTACGACAAGTCAGCAGGAAGGGTACAACTCTGGGAGCTAAGGGTCAGTAAAGATTGTTCGTCAAACAACCTGAGTTGAACCTGAGTGCTACAGACTTGAGTGCATATTCAAATGAAATCACAGTTTTAGTAGTTTAAACCAGTTAAAACACTGTAACTCACAATGAACTCACTTCTGGGCGGCCGGGTGGCACAGTGGGCAAGGCACTCGCCACCAACGCAGGAGATACTGGTATCGAGCCCAGCTCTCTGCGTTACTTCCGGCTTGGCCGGCCGTCGTACTAACACAATTAGCAGTATTAGAGGGTGGGGAAAGCCGGTGGGTGGGTCCTGGTCGTAAACAGCGACTCCTACAGTTCGGTCGGGGCGCCTGCTCAACGAGGATAGGATCTAAGGGGGGTAGTGTGATCCTTCCACACGTTACACCCTCTCAGTGAGAGTCCGCGCTGCCAGGTGAAAAGAAGCGGTTGATGGGAGAAAAACGGAGAAAAAACGAACTCACTTCTTCACTAGTCAGTATGTTGTAACCTCCAAAGGCTGGGGTGCAGAATGTCTGCCTGTAATGCTGCAGCGAGGCCTCCTCCATATAGCTCAGTGTTTAAACACTACTCTGCCGTCACAAATGACACGTGGATTAAAGGTAAATGGTGCATTTATATAACAGCTTTTATCCAAAGCGCTTTACAATTTGTTCCTCACCTTTTAACCATTCACTCACACGTTCACACACCGATGGCAGAGGCGACCGTGCAAGGTGCCAACCTGCTCACCTGGAGCAGTTAGGGGGGGTTAAATGTCTTGCTCAAGGACACTGCGACACAGCTGCCCGGGAGGAGCGGGAATCAAACCGGGAACCTTCCGGATTACCAGACGATTGCTCTCTACCTCCCGAGCCACTGTCGGATAACAACTCCCATGGAATCTGTGCTGTTTATTTCCGTAAGAGTGTTATTCCCACGAGCCTCTGGGGTGGTTGGTGGTTGCCGGGGTGGTCCCTCCGCACGCCCAGCGCGTGCCATCAGTCCAAAAATGTGGTCAAGTTTTCAAACAGCCTCCTCTGCTGTAGCTTTTTAGACCGGCACATCGTCGTCAGACTCTTGTTGTTGAGACGCGGGAGTCCTGACACGAGATATGATTCCAAAACCAAAATGATTACTTCAAGATGTATGAAAAAGGTTGCATTGATCGTCTCGCGATCGAAACGCGTTCTTTTCCCCTTCACCGCGTTTCTGAACGATCAAACGTGTACATGTGTTTTTCATGTAACGTCGGTAGCTGTTATGGATTACGAGTACCATGTGTTTGTAATCAGATTAGCTTAATCCCGCTGTTTATATTCCATTGTTTTCCACCTCTCTCACTTCCTTTCTTATAAACCTTGGCTTGTCTGCCCCTCTCTCTCTCTCTTTTTCTCTCTCTCGCTCTCTCTCTTTCTCTCTCGCTTGCTGTCTTACTCTCTCTCTCTCTCTCTTTCTCTTTCTCGCTTACTGTCTTACTCTCTCTCTCTCTTTCTTTCCGCCCGATGAATTCCTCTCAAGCAGAGTAATAACCATGGATTGTGAGAGAGTTGTGAGTTCACTCATTCCTCTGGATAATCTGAATGTGTCTTTCCCCTCGAGACGACGTTCCGAGACGGCATTCCAACTTCCCAGATAATTCCTCCTCCCGGGAACGACGGTTAGCGGTGCAAATGTTTGAATGAGATCCTAGCATTTCTCTAGTTACATCGAAACCATTTCCCCCGTGAATAGTTTGCACTAAGTCCCCACATTTCCTCTCTCTATAACGAAACCATTTCTCTTGGTTTGAGTGATATCCTGAAATTGTTTTTGTATAAACTGACGGAGAGTCACAGCAAACACTGGTATTTGTTCATTTTTAAGGCCCTTATTGGTAAGCTACCTCCTTATACCACATCATTATTGGAATTTCCGTTCTAGTGACTGGCAGGTCCTTAAGGTCGCAGAGTTTGCGCTGAACAGGGTAAATCTGCCTTTTGCTAGGATGCCTCTAGCTCATGGAATGAACTCCAACAGTCCAACAGTTTTATGATGAATTGAAAATGGGGGACCCTGATGTAAACAAGACGAAAGTCTTTCTCTGGTCTGCATCCCCTTAACAATTGTGTGTATTGAGCCGTACTGTATTGTACCCATTCTGCAATCTGTTAATAAAGTTAACAATCAAAATCAATCAATCAATCAATCAATCAATCAATCAATCTATGAAGCTTGACATTCTCCCCTCTGTTGCAGAGTTTAAAACTTTGATCTCCAACCTTTGTAAATGAAGTCGTACGTGATTTAGTTGATTTGTTATCCTTGCTCTTTGCCTCGCCTTGTTGTCTTATTGTTATGATTTTATATGCCGTGTGCTTTTATGTGCTTTTTTCTTTGCTTATTTCCGTATGTACGCTCGCCGTGACGGCCGAGGGAAACCCCCCCGTTGCCTTTCAAGTTCAAAGGTTGTTGATAAGAAAGGTTTGAAATGAAAACCTTTATGTAAACTGTCTTCAGTGAAGCGTTTGAAATGAAATCCTACCATTCCTCTAGAGACGGTTTTTATATCCAATCTGTTTCAAATTGAAAGGTTTATAGTATATGACCGCTCCTGGAATATTTACAGCGGACCCGGTTCACACGTTGTTGCGCTTGAATGAAACCCGACCGATTCCTGCAGTTACAGTAAATGGAAACCGTGTCTCCGTTTAAAGGAACACGCCAACATTTAGAGAAATTAGCTTACCGTCTTCTCCAGAGAGACAAGAAGATAGATACCAGTTTCCTCTCTGTGCGTTCAGTAGAAAGCTATCTGCCTACACGTTAGCCTAGCTTAGCACAATGACTGGAAGCGGACAGTGCCGGTTAGCCTAGGCATTGTCCAACTAACACCTCTCCCGAAGGCTAACTAGCACTGTCCGCTTCCATTCATTGTGCTAAGCTAGGCTAACGTGCAGCCAGATAGCTTTCTACTGAACGCACAGAGAGGAAACTGGTATCTATCTTCTTGTCTCTCTCTGGAGAAGACGATAAGCCAAAATGTTGGCGTGTTCCTTTAGTGGTTGAATGAAATCCTACCGTTCCTCTGGTTATGTCTCAACCATGTCACTTCCAGCCGCTCTCTGGGTGAAACGAGTGATACTGAACTGTGGCTGTAGGAGGACTCATGTCAGCCAGCTCGGATGAATAATTAGCCTGCGACCGTGATGGTAAAATGGACTGCATTTTATAGAACGCTTTTCTCCAAAGCGCTTTTCAACTTTCTGCATCACATAATAATAATAATAATAATAATAATAATAATAATAATAATAATAATAATAATAATAATAATAATAATAATAATAATAATAATAATAATGCACCCACTTTACTTTACTTTACCCACTTTACACACTTTAGAACACCTAAACACACTACAACTCGTACACCTTACTGTAAATTGTACCTAAATTGTACCTCATCCCATTTCTGCTCTGCACTATATAGTATTGTATATTAGTACATTGCATAGTATATTGTATATTATATGGTAACTCAGTTACTTCTATTCTGCATCGAACATTGTACATATGTCTATACTGAACACTGTGACCTATTTTTACTTCTATTTTACATGCTATACTATTTTATTTCATACTTATCTTGTCTAGCACAGTCTCTGGAGCGTAACAGTAAGAAGCATTTTGTATAAAAGTATTCTGTACTTCTGTATGACAACTATTAAAGAAACTTGAACTTGAAACTTGAACTTGGACCTCTTTAGGGGGTCCCTAATCGGCATGCAACGAACTGGACATGCAATTAGAGCGGCACACACACACCGGGATACACACACACACACATGCATTGTCTTTCCTCAGTCGCCGATGCGATTGAGTCTCTGCACTTGACCCATCCCGTCGTCCTCCCCCCCCCCCCCCCCCCCCCATGGGCAGCCGGGAGCAGATAGGGCGTCAACGTGAGCCGCGCCCCGGGGACCAATCCAAGTGCTCCGGTCCGTCTTCGTCAAGGACGCCACAGCGTTAGCGATCTGTTGCTGTCCATGTTTTTCCATTGGGTTTATCTTATCGGGGGGGGAACCCTTGCGAGCACGGGGGGGAGAACATGCAAACTCCACACAGAAAGGCCTGGGAGAAGGGCGGCTACGTGGTGCAGTGGGCAAGGCGCTCACCACGAATACTGGAGACGCTGGGTTCGCCTGTTCGAGCCCAGCGCTCCACATTGCTTTCAGTTTAGCTGGTCGGCCGCACTAATACACATTGGCAGTATTAGGGGGTGTGAAAACTGATGGGTGGGGATCGGGCGTTGTGGACAGTGAGTCCTACAGGTCGGTTGATGCGCCTGCGCAGTAGAATCAGGAAGCGACGGGGGTGGGGCCCCTCCAAAGCCCAGACCCCTGATGCTGAAAGATTGCGCCGCGCAGGTGGAAAGATGCGCCTGCTGTTACCTCGAGTATCGGAGGGGACTCGTGCTATGTATGACATTTCAAAAAATTTAAAATGGGAGAAAAAGTGGATAAAAAAAAAGAAAGGCCCGGGAGATACCCCACCTGGGTACCTGGCATCATGGAAACCTGGTCCCCAAGCGGGAATCGAACCCTGGACCTTCTTGCTGTGTACAACATTTTAAATTTAAAGGGGTACTATCTCATAAATGGCCTTTCCCAGTATTCAGCACCGTTTCCCGGCCGTGTGGCCCTATATTAATAAAACTTATGTCTCTAATTCTCAAAAAGGCGTATTCTTCCAATTCACCTCACAACATTCACCCTCACCGAACTGAGTCATGTGAGGCGACAGTGTTAACCACTACACCACCGTGCCGCCTGCGGAGGCGACCGTGCGAGGTGCCGACCTGCTCACCGGGAGCGGTTAGTAGGGGGTTAAGTGTCTCTCTTGCTCAAGGACACGCTGCCCGGGAGGAGCCGGAATCGAACCGGGAGCCTTTTCCCATTACCAGACGACCGTTCATGTCACCCCTGACAGCTCCGTCCCACTCTCTCTGCTTCTCTCTCTCTGCTTCTCTCTCTCTCTGCTTCTCTCTCTCTGCTTCTCTCTCTCTCTCTCTCTCTCTGCTTCTCTCTCTCTGCTTCTCTCTCTCTGCTTCTCTCTCTCTCTCTCTCTGCTTCTCTCTCTCTCTCTCTCTGCTTCTCTCTCTGCTTCTCTCTCTGCTTCTCTCTCTCTCTCTGCTTCTCTCTCTCTCTCTCTCTGCGTCTCTCTCTGCTTCTCTCTCTGCTTCTCTCTCTCTGCTTCTCTCTCTCTCTCTCTTTCTGCTTCTCTCTCTGCTTCTCTCTCTCTGCTTCTCTCTCTCTCTCTCTCTCTTTCTGCTTCTCTCTCTGCTTCTCTCTCTGCTTCTCTCTCTCTCTCTGCTTCTCTCTCTCTCTCTCTCTGCTTCTCTCTCTGCTTCTCTCTCTCTGCTTCTCTCTCTCTCTCTTTCTGCTTCTCTCTCTGCTTCTCTCTCTCTGCTTCTCTCTCTCTCTCTCTCTTTCTGCTTCTCTCTCTGCTTCTCTCTCTGCTTCTCTCTCTCTGCTTCTCTCTCTCTCTCTCTTTCTGCTTCTCTCTGCTTCTCTCACTGCTTCTCTCTCTCTGCTTCTCTCTCTCTCTCTTTCTGCTTCTCTCTCTGCTTCTCTCTCTGCTTCTCTCTCTCTGCTTCTCTCTCTCTCTCTCTCTTTCTGCTTCTCTCTCTGCTTCTCTCTCTGCTTCTCTCTCTGCTTCTCTCTCTCTCTCTTTCTGCTTCTCTCTCTGCTTCTCTCTCTGCTTCTCTCTCTCTGCTTCTCTCTCTCTCTCTTTCTGCTTCTCTCTCTGCTTCTCTCTCTGCTTCTCTCTCTCTCTCTCTTTCTGCTTCTCTCTCTGCTTCTCTCTCTGCTTCTCTCTCTGCTTCTTTCTCTCTGCTTCTCTCTCGCTCTCAATTCAATTCAATTCAAATGGGCTTTATTGACATGGGAAACATACGTTTACATGGCCAAAGCCAAACAAGACAAAACAATCAAACAAAAGAAATCAGTACATTACAGAAGGAATTTCTTGTACAGTCTTTATGGTGGTTGCATTCCGTTGGATGTCCTTTTCTTGTCACAGCAGCTCACAAATTTGGGGAATTTTGAGTTATTTTCCATGTTTTCAAAGTCTCTTTGGGTGTTTGCAATTTGTGGGAAGTATATGTCTCTGATGTCTTAGTATGGTGGGCAGGTTGTTAAGAAGTGGAGCTTGGTTTCCACCTCATCTTGTGTGCAGTGGGTGCACAGTCTGTCTTCGCTTGGGAGCCAGGTCTGCCTATGGCGGCCTTTCTCGATGGCTAGGCTGTGCTCGCTGAGTCTGTACCTAGTCAAGGATCTTCTTAGTTTTGGGTCAGTCACAGTGCTCAGGTATTCTGCCACTGTGTACTCTCTGTTTAGGGCCAAATAGCATTTCAATTTGCTCTGGTTTTGGGTTCTTTCTCTCTCTCTCTCTCTCTCTCTGCTTATCTCTCTCTCTCTCTCTCCCTCTCTCTCTGCTTCTCTCTCTCTGCTTCTCTCTCTGATTCTCTCTCTGCTTCTCTCTCTCCGCTTCTCTCTCTGCTTCTCTCTCTGCTTCTCTCTCTCTCTCTCTCTCCCTCTCTCTCTCTCTCTCTCTCTCTCTCTCCCTCTCTCTCTCTCTCAGGTCGTTTCAGGTCTCATCATTGTGAGCTGTGGTGTTCCACAAGGAAGCATACTAGGACCGCTACTGTTCCTAATTTATGCAAATGACATGTCGTCAGCTTGTGACTGCAACTTGTTCCTGTTTGCGGACGACTCAGCCCTGCTGGTCTCTGACAAGAACAAGTTACAGGTTGAAAAAACCCTCAGCTCGGAACTAGGCAGAATCTGCATATGGCTCGCTGATAACAAACTATCATTACACATGGGCAAAACAGAGTCCATTCTCTTCGGTTCAAATAACAAACTCAGCAAGACCGACGGCTTCTCAGTTACAGTGGGTGACAATATTGTCACAAGGAAAGATGAAATTACCTACCTGGGGTCCATCCTAGAGGCTAATCTCTCCTGTGACAAAATGGCATCCAATGTAATAAAAAAAGTCAACCAACGAACTCGATTCTTGTACCGGATCTCCTCTCTGGTAAACAAGAACACCCTGAAGACTCTGGCAGGAGCACTCATTCAGGGGTACTACGACTATGCTTGCACCTCATGGTACCAAAGCACCTCAAAGGCGCTAAAAACAAAATTACAAACATCTCAAAACAAACTGGTCAGACTACTGCTTGACCTTACTCCTAGAACCCACCTCACCCCTGCCCACTTCGACAACCTAGGATGGCTTAGAGTAGACGACAGAGTACAACAACTTGCAATGGGCCTGGTCTACAAGATACACTACACGACCAAGGTACCCATGTACATGTCAAAATACTTCCCAAAGGTCAGTGAATACCACGATCACAACACCAGAGGGAGCTCCACAAATCATGTCAAACCCAGATTCGGCTCAAATAAGGGACTAAACACGTTTCGCAATTATGCCACATCAATGTGGAACGCCCTACCCAAAGCTGTAAAGGAATGTGGATCACTACCCACTTTCAAAACCTCTCTCAAGGGACACCTACGGGAGACTGCAATTCAACACTGGCCCCTGTAAATATCCTAACCCAATCATTCCAACCCCCTCCAATGTACAGTCATTTACCTAGTATGGTTTTGTCAATAGTTCAATGTACAATTGTGTTTGTTTGTACAGTGTCTCCTCCCCCCCCCCCCTCAATGTACAGTGTTACTTGTTTATACAGTATGCCCCCCGCCCCCCCCCCCCCCCCCAACCACCTCCAATGTAAATTACCCAGTATGGTTGTCAATATCCCAATGTACCCAACCCCCCCCACCCAACCTCCAATGTACAGTTTCTACGTCAAATGTATATACTCCCTTTTCTTGACTCCTTCTGTATCACAAACAGTACTGTATTTGCAAATCTGGTATGTCATAAATGTATAGATGTAGCAGTACTGACTATCTGTATGTCATGTATGTCATATATGTCTATATGAATTGAAAATGGGGGACCCTGATGGAAACAAGACAAACGTCTTTCTCAGGTCTGCATCCCCTTAACAATTGTATGTATTGAGCCGTACTGTATTGTACCCATTCTGCAATCTGTTAAATAAAGTTTTCATTCATTCATTCATTCATTCATTCATTCATTCATTCATCATCATTAGATATCCGTAGGGCAGATAAGGAGACGGCAATGTCCTTCCATCTTGTCAAATTATATGTCTGTGGTACTCAACTATTCATTCTGCTCCCGACCACCCGCCTTCACCGCTTGTGAAGTGCACTCTGTATGTGTCGTCCTCCAACGAGTGTCCTTCTCTCTCTCTCTTGCTCTCTCTCTTTTTTCGCTTTGTCTCTCTCTTTCCCTCTGTCACTCTGACAATTCAATTCAATTCAAATGGATTTATTGGCATGATGTAACTTGTACATATTGCCAAAGCAGATGATTAAGGTTAACATTAAACATGAATTTTATTTGTCTCTCTC
>NC_140175.1:18227675-18246110 GCF_963971535.1 Notolepis coatsorum
GTGTGTGTGTGTGTGTGTGTGTGTGTGTGTGTGTGTGTGTGTGTGTCTGTGTGTGTCTGTGTGTGTGTGTGTGTGTGTGTGTGTGTGTGTGTGTGTGTGTGTGTGTGTGTGTGTGTGTGTGTGTGTGTGTGTGTGTGTGCGCGCGCGCTTGTGTGTGCATCAACTATGCCACAACATGGCTCAGCAGCAACTCAAATTGGTCTTAATATGTTTTTTATCTCTTTTATCATAACTTGGCTTTTATTTCTTTTATCATGAGTTGCTTTTAAGGGTTTGCGGATTTTCTTTTAACATTAGTTAACTGTATGAGTTGTCAGGTTAGGTGTTTTTATACAAATCTTTAGGATGTGTCCTGTCTAGTGTACATGTCCATTTGTGTTTCTGTGCCTTTTTATGTTCCATGTATGGACCACAATGGAAACAAGCCTTGGTTTTATTGTGTTTTATCCATTTTTGACCAGCGTGTTGACACTGTTATTGTTTTGTCTTTTAAATGTTTTGTCCTACGATTGTGTCAAAATAAAGTATTCAATCAATCAATCAAACAACACCGTAAAACCTCTCTATACTTTCCCATAAAAAGGAACCCATACATATACATTGTTTATAAAAGCTGATTTATCTCTGACCGTCTCCAGGCCTCATCTCTCTCTGTGGAGGCGTCCCTTTGTCTGTCCCAACAGTAGATTGAATCTCCCCCCCCCCCCCCCGTCCTTCTCTGTCCACAAGAGAGCTGGATCCCCTTCTCCACCTCAGTGTCTCCCAGCTGGCCAGGATGCGTCTATTCTTATCCTAACGCATGTATGCTTCCGCGTTCGCGTTTTACTAATCTGTTTGGCCACTGCCGTTTCTAGTGCGATCTGATTGGCCATTGACGTTTCTGGTCATGTGACATGTGCGCCCAATCGCGTGACGCGCCCATTTCCGCCTCGACCAGCAGCAAACTACCTAACGACTAGTTTATCACTGGTTAAGCTTAGGCGACTCTTTCGAAGTTGGTTACGGTTAGAGTTTGGAATCAGGGCTGGCGTTCTATAGGGATGGGTACCTTTGACATTTGAACCGATACCGGTACCGGTACCTGTGAATCGATACCGGTACCCAACGGTACCTTTTTTCGGTACTTTAGTCTCAAGAAATGTAATTTACCTACCTCAGTCGTGAAAAAAATCCAAACTTCAAATAACTACAATTTCGACAGTTTTCGGCTTGTCATTGCTCCGACTGCTTTGTTGTTGAATCAAGTCAAATCCTAGGTAAGCATATATTGTGCGTGTGAACATTGACATAAAAAAAAAGTAAAAAAAAAAAAAAAAAATCAAGTAAAAAATAAAATTTATAAAAAAGATTTTTTTATTTTTTTTTTTATTTTTTTTTTCGGTTTCTCACTTGATTCGATTCTCGGTAGTACCGACGTGTTTCGGTTCGGTACCTCAAAAGTACCGAATTCGGTACCCATCCCTAGCGTTCTATCGCCATGCTCTAAGACAAACTCTAACCTTAACCAACTTCGAAAGAGTGCCTAAGCTTAACCGGCGAAAGAACTTGCCGTCACACGATTGGCGCGACCAGAAACGTCAGTGGCCAATCAGAGCGCAAAACGCGAACGCGGAAGCATGAACTGGTTGGTATTCGAATATAGGCGGCCAGGATGGAAGCGCTCCTCTCAGCCAAAGCTCATTTAATCCACATGTACTTTGTTACTTATGCGTTTCACTTTTATTAAACCTATATTGATCATGAAGATCCGTTTACGACATAATTGATGAGTCTGGTTCCACCACACGTTTATATTGATTTTATTTTATTTGACATTTAAACAAATTCAAGATTCCAGAAACACATGAAACACAAAAAAGTCGAGTTATTTCCATTGTGGTCCTTGGTCTCAGACAGATGAACAATACAAAACATGACCATAAATAACAATTTGACAAACTATACATAGACATGTACATTTTAAGTGCAGTACAAATGTAGCCACAGACAACAATGCATCGGACAACATTTTCATTCATTTTAAAATCTAGTTTTTAACATTGACGAGGAGCCACGATTTGACTTTTTTCTTAAAATTGTGCCGGCTACTAATGCATTTTTAGCTGTGAAGGCAGCAAATTCCAATTTGTGGCTCCCCAGAATTTAAAAGAACATTTGTCCATATTTGTTTTGAACCTTGGAATACACAGGTCAGCAATGCTGGCTCTGGTGTTATTATGGGTATGCATGTCCCTGTTCCACTTAAAATAATTTGTAAGATAATCGGGGGCCCTATTGTTATAGATGTTGTGAACTATATTGAGTTGAATGAACATTAATATTTCGATGAATAGGGAAGGAGAAAGTCGTGGAGAGCAGAGCTCTCATCTGCTGAGCGGCTGAGAGAGAGAGATAGAGAGAAAGAAAGAGAGAGAGAGAAAGAGAGACTCATCGCTCTCCCTCTGGGACAGCTCTTATCCGTCCTACTCTCTCTCTCTCTCTCTGGAAACGTTCTGTTCTCTCTCTCTCTCTCACTGAAAAAGGAGAGGCTGTGGCAGTGTCCCGTGTCATCGTTTGGGGGGAGTGTAGTATACATGTTCAATTTTCCATGCGTAAGCATTTTGACGGGACCGGCGGGCCTAGACTAAATGGAATTTGCCGTTAACCAGAAGGCATTCTAATTTGCTGGCAGTCAGATGCCTCTACCAGCACACAGCCCGATGACTGTACAGAGGCCGTAAACATGTTGTACCGACCATGCTGTGCTCCGTTTGGAAAAGAGAACATTTCGAAGGCCTCTGTGTCATCAGTCAATAACACACTCATCATCCTCATTTTAATTTATTCATACATGGAATTGTTACAGTCCAACAGTGTCTGATTGATTGATTGATTGATTGACAACTTTATTAACAGATTGCAGAATACAGTACGGCTCAATACAAAACAAACTGCTAAGAGGATGCAGACCAGAAAAATACTTTTGTCTTGTTTACATCGGGCCGGGGGTCACCCATTTTCAATTCATCATGACATTTATGACATACACGACAAACAGATATATAGGGGATTTGGACATTTACAGGGGCCAGTTTCTAATTGCAGCCACCCGGAGCGGTTTTGAAGGAGGGTAGTGATTCACATTCCTTCACGGTTTTGGGTAGAGCGTTCCACATTATTGTTGCATAATTGCTAAACGTGTTTAGTCCCTTGTTTGAGCTGAATGTGGGTTGAACATGATTTGTGGAGCTCCCTCTGGTGTTGTGGGCATGGAATTCACTGACCTTTGCGAAGTATTTCGACATGTACATGGGTATCCCAGTGGTGTAGTGTATCTTGTAGACCAGGGCCATTGCAAGTTGCTGTACTCTGTCGTCCAGTACATATAGTTCACTTAATATGATCCACTAAATTCTATGGTCGAATAGAACAGGAAGAAGAAAACTCATATTGTACCTGCCCCTACACACATACAGTACAATGATAGACTGTTCATAGCGCAATGTTTACCAAACCAAACAAAATGTTCATACCTATTTTGCAGAAATAAAAACATCAATACAATTCAATTAACATAAATAAATAAATTTTGTGTATCTATCAGTTAATTGCATATTTACTGAGGTTCATTCATTTATACACACCATGAATTCATTTATAAACACAATAACACACTAAGATGACACACTTTAGTCATGTTCATTGCGTCAGAAACACGCGCCCCGCTGGCTAAATGAAAATTAGGCTACTGCAGACTGCTGTCCTAGGTCCTGAAACGACATTCCACCCCAATTCTAGCCTCAAACGACCGCTTCAAGGACGTTTTAGTTAATTCTGGGATTTTGGAATAGATAGTACTATAAAGACCCAGATGGCGTATCGTAACAGATTACAAACTAGATCTATCCATATACATAAGGCCATGCACATAAAACAGCAGTACTAAAACATAATGCGTTACAATATTAGTCTCATCACAGACTCAGCGGGCCCTCTGCATAATTTACAGTTTGCTTAGAAGGACAGACACACTTTTGCATAACATAAGCTATAAATGCAAATAAAATGCACTTGCATATCTGCCGGTCTACTTGTAAATGAAGTCCGTGCGCTAATCTTTCATTGAAACGATATCCATAAAACTCACATTATTATCCAGCTCGAGTCCACATGCTGTCGCCCTTGGCAGTAGAAATAATCATTCTGTCGATTCTCTGCCTCTTTCTTTAATCATCTCTGGTGTGGATCTCCTTAAAAGTCTCGCAGTAGAGGAGGCTTTCCTTGACTAGACGTGACAGACAGGGTGAGGTATTAGGCCATCAAACGGATTTATAAAAACCCTGCCAACATGCAGCTCCTCCACTAAATTGCTTATCCACAGAACAGGGGAAATTAATTGAAAGCACATGAGGTATTTTCAGCCTATTTAATTTATATCTATACAAAAAATAATCTCTATATCGTGATTTATTCGGAACATGGACTGTTCCCTAGTTTCATAACACCTAACACATAACGGTTTCATAACACCTTTTTTTCTCGCCTTTGCGAGAGTTCGACTGTGAGAAGCAATCTCCTTCCATTGAATCGTTGAATAGTGGACTATTCAGGGTCACCCCTAATTACAGTCAATTACAATACCTTGAATTGGAACTAGCATCAGTCTGGTTTTGGTCTTGAGTCAGTCTTGGTCCTGAATCTATCTTGGTCTTGAGTCTGTCTTTGTCTTGAGTCTGTCTTGGTCTTAACTCTGTCTTGGTCTTAACTCTGTCTTGGTCTTAACTCTGTCTTGGTCTTAACTCTGTCTTGGTCTTAACTCTGTCTTGGTCCTGAGTCTGTCTTGGTCTTAACTCTGTCTTGGTCTTGAGTCTGTCTTGGTCTTAACTCTGTCTTGGTCTTAACTCTGTCTTGGTCTTAACTCTGTCTTGGTCTTGAGTCTGTCTTGGTCTTAACTCTGTCTTGGTCTTGAGTCTGTCTTGGTCTTAACTCAGTCTTGGTCCTGAGTCTGTCTTGGTCCTGAGTCTGTCTTGGTCCTGAGTCTGTCTTGGTCTTGAGTCTGTCTTGGTCCTGAGTCTGTCTTGGTCCTGAGTCTGTCTTGGTCCTGAGTCTGTCTTGGTCCTGAGTCTGTCTTAGTCTTGAGTCTGTCTTGGTCTTAACTCTGTCTTGGTCTTAACTCTGTCTTAGTCTTGAGTCTGTCTTGGTCTTAACTCTGTCTTGGTCTTGAGTCTGTCTTGGTCCTGAGTCTGTCTTGGTCTTAACTCTGTCTTGGTCTTGAGTCTGTCTTGGTCTTAACTCTGTCTTGGTCTTGAGTCTGTCTTGGTCCTGAGTCTGTCTTGGTCTTAACTCTGTCTTAGTCTTGAGTCTGTCTTGGTCTTAACTCTGTCTTGGTCTTGAGTCTGTCTTGGTCTTGAGTCTGTCTTGGTCTTAACTCTGTCTTGGTCTTGAGTCTGTCTTTGTCTTAACTCTGTCTTGGTCTTAACTCTGTCTTGGTCTTAACTCTGTCTTGGTCTTAACTCTGTCTTGGTCCTGAGTCTGTCTTGGTCTTAACTCTGTCTTGGTCTTGAGCCTGTCTTGGTCTTGAGTCTGTCTTGGTCTTAACTCTGTCTTGGTCTTAACTCTGTCTTGGTCTTAACTCTGTCTTGGTCTTAACTCTGTCTTGGTCCTGAGTCTGTCTTGGTCTTAACTCTGTCTTGGTCCTGAGTCTGTCTTGGTCTTGAGTCTGTCTTGGTCCTGAGTCTGTCTTGGTCTTGAGTCTGTCTTGGTCTTGAGTCTGTCTTGGTCCTGAGTCTGTCTTGGTCCTGAGTCTGTCTTGGTCTTGAGTCTGTCTTGGTCTTGAGTCTGTTTTGGTCTTGAGTCTGTCTTGGTCCTGAGTCTGTCTTGGTCTTGAGTCTGTCTTGGTCCTCAGTCTGTCTTGGTCTTAACTCTGTCTTGGTCTTGAGTCTGTCTTGGTCCTGAGTCTGTCTTGGTCCTGAGTCTGTCTTGGTCCTGAGTCTGTCTTGGTCTTGAGTCAGTCTTGGTCCTCTTCTGTCTTGGTCTTCACTTGGTTTTGCTCCCCCTTGATCTCAGTCTCGACTTGGTCTCAATAATCCCCCCCCCCCACACACACACACACACACAATAAAAGGGAAGACAATCCTATATATGGAGCTTGTCGACACATCTTCAACTATAGACTCTAGTGCTATTCACGAAAACTGTCCAAATACTTCTGGTGAGTTGGAAAGTTTGGCTGTATCTTTAAGATCATAGAAGGAGAGAAACCAAACGGCAACGTGGAAATATTGTTCAACCCCTCGCCTTCCTCTCTCCCTCTCTCTCTCTCTCTCCCTCTCTCTCTCTCTCTCTCCCCCCCACCACAATGTGGAAACAGTGGGCCTCACTCTCCTCCCTCTCCTCCCTCCCTCTCTCTCTCTCTCACTCGCTCTCTGTGTCTCGCTCTCCTCCCTCTCCATAGAGGCAGTCGCACAGACTGATGTAACCCAGCGGCAGAGGTAGCAGCGAGCGGCAGCAGCCTGGGCTGAGCGGGCTGCCTGTAGGGTGAGAGAGAGAGAGCGGAGGAGCCAGTGGCTCAGAGCAGAGAGAGAGAGAGACAGTAGAAGCAGCAGCGGCAGTAGTATTAGTAGTACAGACACAGTGGTTAGTCGCAGGACGGTGTGTGTAGCGGAGCTGACTCTTTCTGACCTCCCGGGACATGAGCGCGTTGTTGGCCAGGCTGTGAACCTATAACATGGAGCCCGATACCAGCCGTCCGGTGGAGGCCCGCCATGGTGAGTGAACCGCCCACTGGGAACACTGGGAACACTGGGGGGACAGAGAGAGAGAGAGAGAGAGAGAGAGAGAGAGACGGGACGAAGCCGAGAACAGTTATGATATTACATTCTGCTCAGCATAATTTTTATGCAAAATATTGTGGTTCCCTGCTTTAGTCTGTTGATGACACATTTCTATACTAAATGCTTTTGTAGTCCTGTGTCATATACCTAAATGTCATATAAGTGAATTGTATAGAAAGAACAATGTCTAAAAAAAAAACTGTAATAAAAAACACATTGACAAAGAAATTAAAAAATAAAAACTCACCAAAAGTGACTATTGACAACTGATTTGACAAAAAAAATCCACCAAGGGGGTGACACACCCCCTACACCCACCCACCCCCCCTCGCTGGGAAATCTCCCTTATTTTAAAATCCCAATGTTGACAGCTATGTAGAAGACAAGGAGAGACATGAGAGAGAGATGGAGAGAGTGTGAACGTGTGTGTGAGAGAGTGAGTGAGAGCATGAGAGAGAGAGAGAGAGAACATTTGAGAGAGTAGACGGCTGGAAAAGTTTCGTGGGTCAATGTGTTGGGAGACCAACAGAAGAGGCCAGTCAAGGGCTCTTCTTCCCCGTTAGCCTGTTAGCGCTGCGACGATGAGGCTCTCTCTCCCTTTGGCGCTTTCATGCGTGTGACTAGTGCCTCTGTGGTCGAGATGAATAGGACTTCAGTCTATTCTGGGTGAGGGAAGGCTGTGTGGGCGTGGGGGGGGGTGGTGTTGTACATGGCACGAAATCAACACCCTGTTGCTTCTGGAGATGTTCTCCATGTCTATCCATAATTGTAGATGTTGCAGTCGATGGGGGAATATTGTTTTGATTTTTTTATTCCGCTGAATTCACTTTTCCCCCCCATGGTGTGCGTTTGCCGTTTTCATAATTGCACATGCAGGGTTCCCCCACAGACATTGCAAAATGAAATGAAATGACTTTCAAGTACTTTTCCAAGCACTATTTTTTCATTTTAAAATGGCATTTAAAAGGATACAATTCACTTTATTTATCCCCGAGGGGAGATTCAGATGTCCTTTACAGCATAACAGCAATTTAAAAACGGTAAAAACAGTTAATACATAACATACACTTATTAGTATGTGTTAAAAACAAGATGGACAAATACATAGGGATACAAATAGCTAAAATAGGGCTAAAATAGAACTAAAGGTGGTGAAAAGAAAAAGAAACAAGTCCAATCATGATGTTAAATAATTAAATGAATTGGTTACAGTCCACAACCCAGCTCCTCCAGTCCACGGCAGTTAGCCCGTCCTGGCCCTGCCTGGTTGTGGAGCCTGATTGCCACCGGCACAAAGGACCATACTTTGTGGTATGTCGGGGGGGGGGATAAGTCTGTGGCTAAACGTGGACCGCATTGCGGTCAGCTCATCATGGAGGGGGTGGCAGGGGTTCTCAAGCTGTTCTCAAGTTCTCAAATGCAGTTTTGTTATTGAAAAAAATCTGATCCAATATTTTATGGCTTAAAAACCAATTTCCGACAATTAGTTACACTAGATTACAAAATTGTGTTTCTTGATTCAGAACAATTTGATCATGGATTAACAAAACTTTCAATGCGAATAGTTGATTTGAATTCCAATAACTTTTTAAGCACCTTGTTAAAAAATGGGTCAAATCTTTAGTAAAAAAATCAAGCACTTTAAGCACTTCAAGGACCTTGTGCGAACCCTGGTTGCAGTTATTTTATGGCGGGATGATAGAGTCTGTAGAATCGTATTTAGAGAGAGAGAGAGAGAGAGAGAGAGAGAGAGAGAGAGAGAGAGAGAGACAAAACCACCAAAGACACAGAGAGAGAGACAAAACCACCAAAGACACAGAGAGAGAGACAAAACCACCAAAGACACAGAGAGAGAGACAAAACCACCAAAGACACAGAGAGAGAGAGAGAGAGAGAGAGACAAAACCACCAAAGACACAGAGAGAGAGAGAGAGACAGACAAAACCACCAAAGACACAGAGAGAGAGAGAGAGACAGACAAAACCACCAAAGACACAGAGAGAGAGACAAAACCACCAAAGACCGTCTTCAACCGCGGCCGATAAACCATAATTTCATCATCAAGGTGTTTTGCTTCTCACCTGCACGGGAAGGTTGCTCAAGAATTTGTCTGAAGAGTTACCCGCTCTACACAACAGTGACTGTGCAAGTAGTGGGACAGAGGAGAGATGACTTTGAAATGCACCCCCTGTCCCCCTCCTCTCTCGTGTTAGTACATGCTATGCTAATAATACACGGTGTACTTTTGTAGCTGTGATAATTTGGTCGGAACAAGAGGTGCGCTTTGAAGTAACCTCCCCCCTTTCACTGCATGCCCCGGTTACTGCAATGTGCCTTTGAGGGCTACAAAAAAAGATACTAACCTTCGTACTGTCTTTTACTGTCATGCACTATGCTACCTTATCTATACTACTCTACTACCTACTATTCTAATATCTAATACTACTATGCACTCACGTCTGTAGCACTCAAGTTCGACACTGTTTGATGAACCTTGCCTTCCCGCTGACTTGTTGTACAGAACGTGTGAGGAGTTGCTTTGGATAAAAGCGTCAGCTCAACGCTTGCAGTAGTTCTATCTATTACTCTATTTCACAATTTTCTTATATACTATGATTCTACTGTCACCATATGCTCACTACATGTATGTATTGCTCCATCTCCGCCCACTACAAACATGGGAACTCTCTAACCCCCTCCTAAGTTTTAGTGAGTTTTTCCTTACCTTCGCGTGGGGTATGTCTGGGAGTGTTGCATTTATTTATTTTGCATTTATTTTAAATTTGTTGGACCTTATGGTGTTCTTGTTTTGTTCTTGACTTATTGTGATGTTTCTTCTTGACTTGTTTAAAGAAGACGTGTCCGGCCCATGGGGACATTAACGTGTGTTGTCGGGCCTTACAAATACATTTGATTTGATTTGATTTGATTTGAATGTAAAAGTAGTGTTATGCAGCTAGATATGTTGCAAAATACCTGAGAGCTTGTCGTCAGAATGTGGCCGTCGAAGCTGTGTGTAATACCCTGTGCAGTAAGCTCTACTTATGGCAGCGTTGTTGTTGTTGTTATTATGCCCCAGCAGGACTTCCCAGTAAACAGCATTTCTTCTCTCGCACAAGGCCCGCTCCTCCACGTGGCCTCGTACCCCCCCCCCCCCCCCCCCCCCGCCGTTCATTATGTGATCCGGGTTGAGACCGGGGAGGCGGAAGGGAATCATATTAGATTATATTATATTACATTAGATTCAAATAATGTCATCATGCAGCACAAGTACAGTACAACCAACAGAAGTTAGGCATCCAACCAGAGTGCAAATGTAACGGTAAAGTGCAATAGTAATATACAATGTACAGGTGATTAAACTGGGTATAAAATACATAAATTGGTACTACTGAGTATAGTGCTAATCAGATGTATGTACAGAGTTGTAGTATTAATATGTACAGTGATACAGGTATAAACACCACCACTATGGTAGTAAGTCATACTGGCCAGCAGTGTAACTAGTAAGAATAGGTAAGGGATATGTACAGATATAGATATAGTATCTGCAGATATGTAAAAGGATTATGTGCAGGTATGTACAGACAGATGGGTATATATATATATATATATATAAAAATAAATATATATACAGTATATACAGCATTATTGTACTTGCTATCATAGAGTTATATGGGTTATATACAGGTGTATAAGTAGGTATGTAGAAGGATTATATGCAGGGATATTCAGACAGATATGGATATAGTATATATATGCGGTAAATATACATTTAGTTTGTAAGTGTAATCGGCGTCCTGCTGTTTGTCGGAGCATGACGCACGTTTAACGTCTCAACATTTGTGTTTTGCTCCCTGATGATGAGGCAGATCAATACACACGACTGGAACTGACTGCTTCTGTTTCTCCAGAAGCCCTTGAACACATGACAGGATGGAAGACAGTCAGTGATGATGACTATAATGCAGTCACAGCCTAAGTTCAGCTCGTCTTAGCTGGCGAATAGGCGTCTGCTTGGTCTGTTTTACAGCAAAGAGGTCAAGTACACGGTCGCACACATACACACACATATAAGCACACACACACACACACAAAAAGACACACAGACGCACGCACACAGAGGCATAAGTTAGCCTCCTTAGCAAAAGTTGGCAGATGTGCAGGTGAATGAGGAGAACACGACAACACAGAGCTACAGACACGATCTCATTAAAGACTAGCTGTGCTCGCTAGTGGTTGTTTGTTGTTTGTTGTTGTTGTTGTTGTGGTTGTTGTCGAGTGCATGCGGGCGGTGCCCTGCAGCAATTCTGTGAGGAAGAAACAGCCGAAGTAGGTCAATCCGGAAGTTATTAACAGAGAGGGCGCTTTGGAGCGACTCCATCCCAGTGAGACCCATGAGGAGTCAGCTGTGGGGAGAGAGAGTAGGAAACGCCCAGGACTTTCCTGCAACAACATTCTGAAGGCCCTGCACTGATCCTGCAGCTGCATCTACTGTACCTACCAGTACCACACCCTGCATCTACTGTACCTACCACACCCTGCATCTACTGTACCTACCACACCCTGCATCTACTGTACCTACCACACCCTGCATCTACTGTACCTACCACACCCTGCATCTACTGTACCTACCACACCCTGCATCTACTGTACCTACCACACCCTGCATCTACTGTACCTACCACACCCTGCATCTACTGTACCTACCACACCCTGCATCTAGCTACCACACCCTGCATCTACTGTACCTACCACACCCTGCATCTAGCTACCACACCCTGCATCTACTGTACCTACCACACCCTGCATCTAGCTACCACACCCTGCATCTACTGTACCTACCACACCCTGCATCTACTGTAGCTACCACACCCTGCATCTACTGTACCTATCACACCCTGCATCTACTGTACCTACCACACCCTGCATCTACTGTACCCACCACACCCTGCATCTACTGTACCTACCACACCCTGCATCTACTGTACCTACCACACCCTGCATCCACTGTACCTACCACACCCTGCATCCACTGTACCTACCACACCCTGCATCCACTGTACCTACCACACCCTGCTCTGCTCTGTATCTACCTACCACACCCTGCTCTGCTGTAGCTAGGCTGCTCTGGCTTTGGTCTGGAGATGAAAAAAAAGCATAAACATTTGACTGATCGGAGCCATCAGTTGTAATTTGATCAGCTGCGAGTTTAGATGCTAGTTGGACGATGTTCCTCGGGCTGGTTTACATTTAGTCATTTAGCTGATGCTTTTATCCAAAACGGCTTACAGATTGTGAACAACAAGTCAGCAGCAGGGGTTCATCTCTGGCAGCTAAGGGTCAGTGGCGTTGTTTGTTAAATAGAGTTGGTTATTATTATTGTAGAAAAGTGGTTTCAGCTGGTCCTGACTGTGGTCAGAGTTTTTTTCCACCATTGTGGAGTGAGGACCGTTTCCCGCTTGATTCCCTGGAATTTGATTGGTTTGACAGACTTCAAATGTCTCACAGTCTTCTTAACATGCCTTTGTAACTGAGTTTGATATGTGAAGCATCTATGCCTCTATGACTGGCCAGGCCACAAACTCTCTCACTCACTCATTCATTCATACAGTAATTCACTCACACAAGGGTGACAGTGGTAGAACGGTCGTCTAGTAATCGTAAGGTTCCCGGTTCGATTCCCAGGCAGCGTGTCGAAGTGTCCTTGAGCAAGACACTTAACCCCTAATTGCTCCAGGTGAGTCGGCACCTTGCGCGGTATTGAGTGAATGGGTGAATGTGAGGAACAAAATTGTAAAGCACTTTGGATAAAAGCTGCTATATAAATGCACCAATTTACAATTTTCAAATTTGCTTCCATCACTGCATTATTCTCTCTGGAGGAAGCCAGCAAACGTTGAAATGAGGGCGAGTCAACCGTGGAAAAAGATAACATCTCCTCAACTTTATACCCAGCGACGAGCTTCTTCAGACCTTCCGTTAGCCTCGATCTTAGATCCAGCTTCTGTTGTTTTGTTTACGTCCTTCACTGCCGCTGGTAAAATGCGTCCCTGTCGGCATCGGTTGTTTATGCATCAAGTTTCAAATTGTCGTGCTGCCGTGTCGGATGCTTCATCAAATGACATTCTGTATTCTTTGCAAACTTTTTGCTGCCTGCACGTAGTTTACAGCAGACAGCTATTGAAAGTGTAACGTTACCTCTCTTCCCTTCATGCTGCTTTTTGGCTAATTAGGAGCCGACATCACCTCACCCTGCTCTGCATCTATCTAACGTTACCACACCTGCCCCGCGCGGAGTGCGCACACGTCATCGACCGCGTGACCTCGCTCTGACCTGCCCGCGCACACACGAGGACCACGTATAAATGTAATCTAACGTTATAGGACAAAAAAACACATTGCATTCTGGCAACGATGTAACGCAGCCTAACTGTAATAGTATGACTATTTTGGGAAATTGTGAAGCCTTACTTTACTTGTTACTGGGAAACTAATACAATTACAGTAACTTTAAGCGTTACTAAGTACCGTCTTCTATCATGCACTCTTCCACTAATTAATCGTCCTTGTCTATATACCTACTATACTAATATGTCTCTACTACTATGCACTCAACAATGCAGCACCCAAGTTTGATGATCATTGTTACTCGGCTGAAAGAGCTGTACCCTTCCTGCTGACTTGTCGTACAGAACTTTTGTAAGTCGCTTTGGATAAAAGCGTCAGCTAAATGTAAATGTAAAAATAAATGTGCAGCTCATAACACAGACGGCATTGTCCCGTAATAATAAACCACTATCTATAGTGTGTCAGTGGAGTCAAAAGAAGGTACTGGTTGACGAGACTTCCCGTCCTATTGTTCAGTTATATCTGTACCCTCCGGCGACTCTTGGTCGAATAGTATTCTCAGTGGGGGTTCAGACAATGGAGGATAAGTGGACCTTTCAAGGTGGCTGGGAGGCGTTTGGGCGAGGCACTCTAGACCTGTTGTCAACAAGTCTAACATGTTAGCAAACTGTGTCATTATTCTCTATCACAAATAGCCATGTGTGTCTCTTTTATTGGGCATTACAGCAACGTGCACCTGCAAGCTTTTTGTATACAAGCAGATAGACAAAGAGAGAGAGAGAGAGAGAGTGACAGAGAGAGAGGTATGAGGGAGAGTGACAGAGAGAGGGAGAGTGAGGTAGATATGAAGGAGATTGAAAGAGAAAAGTGAAAAGCAAGAGAAAAAGGGCTTATCCCTGTCCTTCATTGAGATGTAAATAGGTCTCTTGTGTTTTTGTTCTAGTTGAGCAGCTGAATTCCTGCTCTTATAGTGAGGAGAGAACCGTGTGTGTGTGTGTGTGTGTGTGTGTGTGTGTGTGTGTGTGTGTGTGTGTGTGTGTGTGTGTGTGTGTGTGTGCGTGTGTGTGCATGCTTTTGTGTGTGTATGCATGTATGTGTGTTAATGTGTATGTTTTTGTGTATGACACTCCCTCCTGGGTGGCGGTCAAACTTTATTGAGACTATACTGTGTGTGTGTGTGTGTGTGTGTGTGTGTGTGTGTGTGTGTGTGTGTGTGTGTGTGTGTGTGTGTGTGTGTGTGTGTGTGTGTGTGTGTGTGTGTGTGTGTGTGTGTGTGTGTGTGTGTGTGTGTGTGTGTGTGTGTGTGTGTGTGTGTGTGTGTCGCTCTCTCGCTCTCAATCTCACTCTCTTTTTAAAAAGAAAAAAAACAACAATGGCCTTCTCCCACATTCTCCATCATCTTCCCCCTCCTCTTCAGTCTGGGGATTGGAGGAGGCTTTCGTCTCAGTCGTCTGCCAGTGGGACACAGTCAGTACTGAGAGATGGAGGATTTGCTTTGTTGGCAGACTGGCTTTTAGTCAAAGATTCATACATGTCTGCCTTCTGTTGAATCTTGCTGCAGTATGCTAGTGTCTATCTACACACACTTTGGTGGTGGTAGTGGTGGTGATGATGGTAGTGGTGGTGGTGGTGGTGGTGGTAGTGGTGGTAATGGTGATGGTGGTGGTAGTGATGGTGGTAGTGGTGGTGGTGGTGGTGGTGATAGTGGTAGTAGTGCTGGTGGTGGTGATAGTAGTAGTGGTGGTAGTGGTAGTGGTAGTAGTAGTGGTGGTGATGGTAGTGGTGGTCGTGATAGAGGTGGTGGTGGTATTAGTAGTGGTGATGGTGGTAGTAGTGGTGGTCGTACTAGTGGTGGTAGTAGTACATTTACATTTACATTTAGTCATTTAGCTGACACTTTTATCCAACGCAACTTACAAGTTCTGTACGACAAGTCATCAGGAAGGGCACAACTCTATCAGCTGAGTAACAATGTTCATCAAAGTGTTGAGTGAGTGCTACAGTGTAGGTTAGTACAGTATATTAGGACAAGTGCATGACAGTAAGGTTAGTTAGGGTTATTCTTTTAAAAATTTTATTTCAGATAATGGTTGAAGAAGTGTGTCTTTAGTCGACGGCGAAAGATTGGATGGGTTTCGGCTGTCCTAACTGGGGTGGGAAGTTTGTTCCACCATTGTGGGGCAAGGACTGAGAAAAGGCGGCTTCTCTTTGATGACCCTCCCGGAGCTTGGATAGGAGTGGGTCTGAGGCGGCCAGAAGATGCAGAGCGTAGTGGTCTTGAGGGTGTGTAGTTAGAGACCATTGACCGGAGGTAGGCGGGGGCGGTTCCCTTTGCCGCACGGTATGCCAGGTCGAGGGCCTTGAAGCGGATTCGTGCGGCAATGGGGAGCCAGTGCAGGTCCCTAAGAAGTGGGGTGACATGGGCCGACTTCGGTAGGTTTGAGATCAGGCGGGCCGCTGCGTTTTGAATGAGTTGAAGAGGCTTGGTGGCAGTGGCCGGAGGCCAGCCAGCTAGCAGTGCGTTGCAGTAGTCGAGGCGGGAGATGACTGTTGATTGGACGAGGAGTTGGGTGGCTTCTTTTGTCAGGAAGGGGCGGATCCTTCTGACGTTGCTCAGGAGGAATCTGCAGGTTCTGGTTGTCGCTGCGATGTGAGCAGAGAAGTTCAACTGGTCGTCGAGGACAAAATATCTGCGACAGCCAACATTGACGCTTATCTCAGCCTTAATCCAACGCTGGTATCTGTTGCTTTCAGATGTCAATCATTTCCACCTCCTCCCCATCCCAGAGCATGGAGTCATGGTTTTCTCTCTTACAATGGTCTGAAATCTCCTTCTCGCATTCCTTCTGCTGTTCTCTCTTTCCGACCGGTATAGATCTTGTTCTATATCTATATCTATGAGAGGCAGAGGGATTTCATATACCACCTCACGTTTCCTCCTGGTGTAGATTTCACCGTCCAAAACGTCAAGCTAAAGAAAGGTTTATAATAATACATAAATGGTAAAAGGACTTTTATCCAAAGCGCTTAACAACTCATGCCTCACATTTGACCCATTCGCTCACACATCGATGGCGTGAGGCGACGACCACGCAAGGTGCCAACCAGCTTATCGGAGCAGTTAAAGGGGACACTTGCTCAAGGACACTTCGACACACACTGCCCGCCCGGGATGGAGCCGGAATCAAACCGGGAACCCTCTGAATAATACCAGACGACCGCTCTCTACCTCCTGAGCCACTGTCACCCCCCGACGTCTCACAGTACTGCTGTTCAGCTGCTGTTGGCTGGAGAGATGCTGCAATATCACCACAGAACTGCGATATTAAGCTGCTTTCTCTACTGCGGCTTGGAAAATTCCACACTGCTGCTCGGTCCCTCATGTGCACTTTAATTGAGTTACATTGAATTCACTGGTGTGCAATGCGGGAGGAGGACCAGCGGTGTGTTAGTTTGCACAGTGTGTTGTTGCTGTTTTCGTAAAAAACA
This sequence comes from Notolepis coatsorum, assembly GCF_963971535.1. NCBI lineage: Eukaryota > Metazoa > Chordata > Actinopteri > Aulopiformes > Paralepididae > Notolepis > Notolepis coatsorum. The sequence goes on from NC_140175.1 coordinate 18,244,328, forward strand.
CATCCACATTCGTCGTATGCACGTCTTGTGTGTGTGCGTGCGTTTGTGTGTGTGTGTGTGTGTGTGTGTGTACAGTATGTGTGTCTGTATGTGTGTGTGTGTGTGCGTGTGCGATTTGATCACGCTAATTAGCATTGTGCCAGTTGGCCCCTCTCCAAGATCCACAACAGAAATGCATCCTCTCCTTTTGTCTGTGAAGAAGGAAGAGGAAGCTCTCTGTCTTTGTCCCCCCCCCACACACACACACTCAAACATGTACACACACACACACACACACACGTACACAAACATGTACCACACACACACACACACACACACACACACACACACACACACACACACGTACACAAACATAATGTACACACACACGTGTCCCAACTCTCCGTCTGGGCTCCATTCCACCTATGCAGTGGTATAGCTGTGACTGTGTGGCTCAGGGGAGAGAAGAGAAGTGTGTATTAATTGACCTATCTCCTGCTCTCGAGGAAAGCAACAGTTGTGACTGGAGGATGATGAAGAGAAGAGGGCGGGGCTTGAGACGGGTCAACCGTCCGTCGCACAACCAGTCGTCGGTCTGAGCGATCTGTATTTTATGGACGCAGTAAAGAACTAACCGATCTTGTGAACAGACAATAATGACATCTCACCGCAGTGTTCTCTCACACTGTGGAACACGTGCCATCGTGAACTTCCGCCTGGAAAGCTTTTAGCTTGAGGGGAAATGAAGACTGGCAAACTACTAGCAAAGGTCTCTGCTTTTAGCTACACTGACTACATATGCTAGCAACTTCAGTCAAACATAAAAGAAGGGAAAAGTTCAATGAACCGTTGCTGGTATGCGGTAGCCGCGCCTACCGTGACGGTGATAAGTTAAAGGAAATTACTTGGAGTTGTGCCGTCTCCTTTCTGAATATTGTGTCTTTGCTTCGGTGATTTGTTTACACCGCCTCTTCTTTTAACATTATTCAGAGCTGCACTCACTGCGAACAGCGAGTCAGTACCGCCATCTAGTGGTAGATAGTAGTGCCACGCAGGGAAGGGAAGACTGCAAAATGAAGTTAATAAAGTGTTGACGTTAGATCACAGTTAGATGACAGTTTAATGCATTATGGTCTTAACTAATTGTAAGACAAATAGAAAATAGTTGTATAATTCTTGTATTATTATTTTATTTTATTTTATTCATGTTCTTATTTTATTGCTTCACATCATTTGTTTAATTTGTTTACTTTTCCCTTGCTTTTGTTGTATTGGGGGTATTGAACCAAAAATAAGTATGTACTTTATTATAATAATATAAATATAATTAATTTAGGAACAGGGAATCTGCCTTAAAACAAACATTGATTATCATATCACAAGAAACTGCTTGTGTCTGTGCTGAATTCCAAATGATCCTCTTCATTGTGCATAAAAGAAAAATGGCAGGAATCCGTAATCTTGTGCCATCTGGCAAAACATGTGGTGTGGCATAACCTGACCCCCGACCTGACAGGGACATGATGACACGTGGGTCTGGCAAAGAGGGACAGCTGATTGCCTGCTCCTCCAAGGCCTACCAGCTGAGGCAGCTGCACCTTTCCAAAATGGCCTGCTTCAGTGTGACTCAGTAACAAAGTGTTAACATTTCTATTGTAGAAAATGAAATCCGCTGATAAGTTTTACAGCAAGTTACACTGACTCAAAATCAAAAATGGAAGATTTATAATGGCCTATAGGAAGGAGTATCTTCTGAGAGTTACATTTATAACAAGCTATACTTCACCATCTTGTGCCTTTAGGG
>NC_140175.1:18246310-18273810 GCF_963971535.1 Notolepis coatsorum
TGTCTCGCTCTCTCTCGCTCGCTCTCTCTCGCTCTCTCTCGCTCTCTCTCTCGCTCGCTCTCTCTCGCTCTCTCTCGCTCTCTCTCGCTCTCTCTATTTCTCTGTCTGATACATTTACATAAGATATACAGACACTGAGAAAAGCACATTTCCCATCATGCATTTTCCAGTCTCATCTTAGACACCATATAAACAACAACACAGTATGGACTACATGTGATCGCACGCACACACATGCACACGCACGCATGCATGCACACGCACAACCTATATGGTACAGCTCCAGAACATGATGCCATTAGTCATTACTTACATTATGATACTAGTGTTGCACATTACACTGATACTATACTAAGCCGTAAAAAACGGTCCAATATTCCATTTTATTAGTATCGACACTTTTAGAATAATAGCCTGATGCTGTATTTTCTATGAGTTGAATAGATGTGTGACGGGAACATTGTGTGTGTGTGTGTGTGTGTGTGTGTGTGTGTGTGTGTGTGTGTGTGTGTGTGTGTGATCTCTGAATACACCAGCAGACTTGATTTAATTCATGCATCACCACTTCCACTCATCATGAAACTTGAGGCAATCAGAGTAATGGCATTGGCCAAAGTACAACATCTGTTCTCCAATGTACATATTCCACGAAAATCACTACATGATTTGACTAATAAAACCGTACACCTAGTGAGACAATGGACTGGCCTCAACACACACACAACACACAACATTATATTTCACAGTAAACGTGAGGGTGGTCTGGGTGTTCCCAATTTTGAATGGGCATATATTGCTACACGGCTCTCCCATCTGTTGAATATGCTGAACAGTGATGACCAGTATGTGAGAACGCTCGCCCGTTCTTCTCTTTTCTTGGACCTAAAAAGACGTAAGGTCCCCCTGGCGCGTGGTTCGGACCCTAACTTCCTAGGCTTCAAGAGAAAGCCGAATGGAAAGCTGGACAGTCGCTCTCCTGGCTTCGGTGTGTGGTCAGACTGGCCGGACCTTAATGACATGTGTTGCTGGGCTGATGTTACCCTGGAGTGGGTGGGGTCTAACTCTGAGGCAGTGGCTGTCTCAGAGAATATTATATCTGACCCCAGTATCTCAGTCAGAGCATCTATGTCTGTGTGTGGAATGGATCACCAACTTCCACTGACTAATGCCCGAGGTCGCCTCATGTGGGCACAACAGCAAAGACAGCGGGAACAATGGACTGAGTTGAGACTGCAGGGAAGATTGCGTGTCTCCCTGCTGCGGACCATTCTGTCTCTCACTCTGTGTTCAAAAATGTTGCCATAGATGAGTGCATTGTTATCTTTACTCTGAAAGCGAGATTACAGGTCTTACCATCTAAGCTGAATCTCTCCATCTGGTTTCCAGGCAGTCATGCTCCTCACTGTATTCATCATGACAATAACCAAATAGCTGAAACCATGTCCCACATCTTAAATGGTTGCCATGTATACAGGGGCCTCTACATAAGTAGGCATGACAGAATAGTAGATTTGATAGTGAAAGATATCTTTAGGTGATAGATATTTTTAGGTCCTCCATCACGCTGTTTAAGCATTCTACTGTGAAGCCAAGCATGTTCAACCTGTGCAATGATGATACCATGTATTTGTGGTAAATTAACACCTTAGGGAGGTGTCCATTCTTGAGGTTGGCTGTACTTTTGACTACAGCTTAGAAGAAGCCTTCCTAACCAAAATGCTGAAATACCAACAGCTACAGCAGACCATCTCACAGCTAGGCTACAGATGTAAACTCCTAGTTTTTATCTTTGGCAGCCTAGGGCATGTGCACAAGTTGGTTGTGAGGGGCCTACAAATAGCCGGTCTCCCCAAAAGGAAGGCCAAGCAGTTAGCCAGGTACTGCTCAGTATCAGCAATTATAGGAATCCGCTCAATTTGGAGGAGGCGCTGTTACCTTTTCCCATGATTCTGCCGTCCATGCACCTTGTCTGCACCTGACTGTTCTTTCATAATTTTCTGATTGCACTCGCATTGTTTATGTCCTTTGTATGAGGCTTCCTTGTACTTCTGTTCATGTGGACATAAATAAACATTTCAAATGTGTGTGTGTGTGTGTGTGTGTGTGTGTGTGTGTGTGTGTGTGTGTGTGTGTGTGTGTGTGTATAAGAGAGCGCATGCTTTGTGTAGTGGGCGTGTCCACAGTGTCAGCTGAACACACACCAAGGTATTTTCCACATTGTCTGTTGGTGATTCTGCCTAAAGCCAGGACTCCACAGCGCGAGCGTTTCACTCCATTAGCGACTAAAATAGATGTGTGTCAAAAGATTATTCAAGAGAGGGGCGGTCGGATGGCGTAGCGGAGATTGCGCTCGTCACCAATGCAAGAGGCTGCGGTCTCGACTCCCGGAGTCAGCATTGCCCTGCGGCTTGGGCCGATCGTCATACTAACTCGTTTGGCTGAGTTAGCGGGAGGGAAGTCGTGGGTGGTAATCTGGCGTTGTGGACAGCGACACCTACAGGTCAGGTCTGGGCGCCTGCTCAGCGAAAGGCAGGAAGTGGTGAAGGCAGCGTGACCTCCCACGCGGTACGCTTCACCAATGAGAGCCCTCGCTGCCAGGTGAGGAAAGAGCCACTGGCTGTCTCCACATGTGTCGGAGGAAGCATGTGGTTGACTTCAGGGTTCCCTTGTACCGACCAGTAGGAGGAACATGCGCACAACAACCAGGTAGGGGAGGGGGGGAACTGGCATAATGACTAAATTGGGATGGGGAGAAAAATAGAAAATCAGGCAAAAAAAAAAATTAAAAAGAAAAATTATTCAAGAGCACACGAGTAAAGATTATTTCCTACAAACGGACAGTTCTATGACCTAAACTAACGTTAGCTGCTAATGTTTTTGCCGCGGTATCGTTTTATAACCGGTATCGTGATACTTAGGCTGGTATCGGTATCGAAGTCAAGATTTTGGTATCGTGACAACACTATATGATACATATATAAACCCCCCCCCCCGCAAACCTGATTGGACCTTTTTGTCAGGTGACTTTTCTGTCACAATGAAGGGCGGGAAAATGTTGCAGACAGAATGAATAGGTGCAGCCTGCCTGGTTATCATCCAAAAATATGCAGATACAGTAGGAGGCTTTGTTCTTCGGCCATCGATATAATACATCATCATCTATTGCCTCAGCCCCCCCCCCTGTACTTTTCTCTGTATCTCCTCCCCCCCTCCCTCCCTCCCTGTACCGTGTTGACTGACTTTGTCTCTCCCAGCATGCAGTATGTCTGACAAATGGGACCGAACAGAGTCACGCAGAGCCTCTGGCACAGATCCGAGCCCAGGTGCTAATGGTGCCAACACTGAACCAGTGTCCACCGCTAATCGCTTAACTCGCCTCTACCATCGCTCCTGCTGCCGCTGCTGGCCTCGGGTCAGCTTCGTGCTGCAGACACGGTAATACCTATGGCGTTATGTGTGCCCACTGATGCCAGATCAGTTTGTAGTGTTTTTATGTGGAGTATGATAACGTGATGTTATTGTATTTAAACTTTTGAAAAGGCAACCGAGGCTTTCCTTGTTTACGGTCACGTCGAGTGTACATACAGGAATGAGCGAAAGAAAGCATATAAAATCATACAGCATATAAAATCATAACAGTAAGACAACAAGATGAGGCAAAGAGCGAGGATAACAAATCAATTAAAAGACGTACAACTTGATTGACAAAGTTGTAGATCGAGGGTTTTAAACTCTGCAACAGAGGGGAGGATCTCAAGCTTGTTGGAGTTCATTCCATGAGCTAGAGGGGCATTCGTGACTTGTTTTTGTCTCTACCTACATGTTTACTGTTTACTGTGAGCGATTCAGATTCAGACAACTTTATTGATCCCGCATGGGGCAATTCATATTTGCAGCTTCATACGCAACAAGCAACAAAGACAAACAAACAACAAAACATCTCCACGACAGCACGGCAAAAAAAAATTTAAAAGACAAACAGAAACACTCCATGTGATACACAATCCAGCAAAGTAAAAGTAAACAGACAACCAAGTGCAAAAGGCTACTTAAAATGACTACCGTCTGTGTTTAAAAGTCTGATAGCCGAGGGGACAAAAGATTTGGGGTAACGGTTGGTCCTACTTGGTGGAACGTCATAACGGCGGCCAGAAGGCAACAGTGAAAACCACTGAGACAGAGCGTGGAGAGGTTGATTAGTGATGCTCGTCCCCCTTCTTGACCACCTGGTCCGTCCAGAGAGAACATAGGTCTCTCTGTTTCACTCCAATTATTTTGGAGCACACTTGCACTATGTAGGCCTACTGTAGGCTGTTCCTATCTTTAATAGACAGGCCACTGAACCAGCAGATAAAAGAAAAAGTTAGGAGGCTTTCAATAAAAGAACCATAAAAAGTGCTCAGGATCTTCGCACTAACATTAAAAGAGTTAGTGCGAAGATCCTGAGCACTTTTTATAGTTCTTTTATTGAAAGCCTCCTAACTTTTTCTTTTATCTGCTGGTTCAGTGGCCTGTCTATTAAAGATAGGAAAGATAAATGTTTACTGTTTACTGTGAGCGATTTGTATAGTGCCAAATTTCCCTCGGGATGAATAAAGTATTTCTATTCTATTATATTCTATAACTAAAAATGCAGATTTACCCTGTTCAGAGCAAACTGGACCTCAAGGACCTGCCAGTCACTAGAACGGGTTCCATGATACAATACATTTCACTTTAGTTTAGACCTCAAAGCAATCCCACAGCTCCCTCCCTCCCTCCCACGGGCCAGGCTTGGCAACAGGCAACAGGACTGATATGTTCACCCGCCCCCCCCCCCCCCCCCCCCCACCCGCTCTCTATTTACTTGGCAGTTCCCATTAAATAGACAGTGATGATGAGCCAGTGGTTAAGTGCTGATGAGAGCGAGATGATGAAGAGGAGGAGGGGGAGGGGGGGAAAAAGGAACAAGGTATGGAAACGCATGGGAAGAAGATCTTCCACGAAAATGGCATCACTAATCAAAACACCCAAACCATAATACAGGTTGCTCAGACCGACGGCTGGTTGTGCGACGGGCGGTTGACCCGTCTCAAGCCCCGCCCTCTTCTCTTCATCATCCTCCAGTCTCAACTGTTGCTTTCCTCGAGAGCAGGAGATACTGTAGGTCAATAATACACACTTCTCTTCTCTCCCCTGAGCCACAGTCACAGCTATACCACTGCATAGGTGGAATGGAGCCCAGACGGAGAGTTGGGACACGCGTGTGTACATGTTTGTGTACGTGTGTGTGTGTGTGTGTACATGTTTGAGTGTGTGTGTGTGTGTGTGTACATGTTTGAGTGTGTGTGTGTGTGTGTGAGTGAGGGGGGGGGACAAAGACAGAGAGCTTCCTCTTCCTTCTTCACAGACAAAAGGAGAGGATGCATTTCTGTTGTGGATCTTGGAGAGGGGCCAACTGGCACAATGCTAATTAGCCGTGATCAAATCGCACACGCACGCACACACACACACACATAATGTACACACACACACACACACACACACACACACACACAAACGCACGCACACACACACAACGTGCATACGACGAATGTGGATGTGTTTTTACGAAAACAGCAACAACACACTGTGCAAACTAACACCGCTGGTCCTCCTCCCGCATTGCACACCAGTGAATTCAATGTAACTCAATTAAAGTGCACATGAGGGACCGAGCGCTGTGGAATTTTCCAAGCCGCAGTAGAGAAAGCAGCTTAATATCGCAGTTCTGTATCGTTAGTGGCTTAGCTTGGCTTCGCCTTCTGCACTATCTCGCGTACGTGCACGCGTACTGAATAAACCACAAATGTACCTCTAATACCAGTATTAGTCTGACCACACCCCTCATCAGCTTACCTTCATAAGCAGGTGTGTGGTCACCTGCTCTCCTCCTTCTCGCTTTCACCACAAGGAAGAGGTGCCTCGGTAGATCCCCACACTTGACACCATGATGGAAGAAATTGGATTAGGAACAGCTTGGGAAACAAGGATACGTTGACATCATATCTTTATTTTCTCTCTCACTATTTTCGAGAAAATACGGCGATATTGTCTTCGTACTGGAGTGTCTAGAAGATGATGATCATTCTACAAACCCTCCACCGGTTTTCGTATTGGGAGCACGCCGCTGCATGCTTCTCAACTGCAGTTCCTTGCTGTGTTTGTTGGGGTGAAACCTGTCAGGCCACAGCTGAACTGTCGGACATGCCGCTGTTGTGAGGAGCGGTGCGTTCCAGGTTGGGTGAGTAGTGTTTGCTGGCGGGCTCCACTTGTCTGTTAGTGCTATGGGGGCTACTAGACGAAGTTTATGGAAACCGGCCCCAGGCTAGGGTCCTTTGTTTAGCCGTCTAGGCGACAGAAGGCCTTGGTCTGGCGACCATTATAGTTTTAACTAGTGGGCCGCGACCATTGACACTGGTGATCCCTGTGTGTTCTGGACGAGTGGATTCTCTCTGTCACCGTGTTAAGACCCCATCTTTCATATCCAAATGAGAGTATTCCTTCACGAGGGGATATGTGCATGTAATGTGCGATAGCGGCAGATTCATGTTCAAAGTCAGCTATACAGGCCAGTTGGTACTGTGCTGATTCCGCCGGACGTGTTATTGTCACCGTTGTGAAGCGGTGTTGACGTCTTGTTTTCCCTTTTCTCTTAAAAAGTGAGGAGGGTTCAGAACGGCGGCCTGTCTGGGTGAGTGTTATGTCATTGTTTACATGTTCATAGCTTACGGTTAGCCGGTCGGTGGCCTGGCGCGGGGTGGCTTGGCTTCTCGCGCGCCGCCGGGAGCTCGCTCCTGATCGCGTGCGTCGTAGATCGGCGTCTCGCGAGCGGAAGCGATAGCACCCGAACGGCTGGAGCAGCCGTTAGCTTGATGCTATTCTGTTGAACGTGCTTTGATTTTTAACATGTTTTACACTTTTGACCACGACGTCATCCTTGACAGGGGATGTTCGTCAACCCTGCCCGAGCCTAGACGGGGATTGCGTCAACAAAGAGGACTGTAGCGACTGGTGGAGCGGCGACGCTGCCCGGATCGAACAACACGGGACGCTTGTGACTGCACTTCGCTGATCTGCGTTCCGGGCAGGTACGGGGTTGGCCAGACCCTCATAACACGTCTTCTGGTTTTACCTTGCTAAATGTATTGTGAATGACGGTGTTTTTTCCCAAAACGTGTGTTGTTGCAATGCATTTGAGATACATTGCGGGTTGTGTGTGAGCTGTTTTTGTCACTGGCAGTAGCTTCTCCGTGCAGGTCGTGATGTATTGATCTGGTTGTTGTGTGAGAAACATCATGGTGTTTATGTGTACCGTGTACTCACTATTAAGGCAACTAACCTATGAAGCTATGCTTGGTGACGAGTGAGTAAAAGAATGTTCTTTCTCAGACTGTAATGACAATGGACAGTGAGTTCACACATTAACAGGTTTTCCTGTTTTAACTGGCCGTATTGAGGGTAAAATAGGAGGATTGTGTTTTTCCCCCCCCGGTTCCCTGGGGACTTTATCACCTCCTATCAGACATGTTGTGCATTAATTGTGTCTTTTGTGTGGTAGGGATACGATGTAACTCTCAGCTTGATTGCTGAGGTTGTGCTAAATCTGCTGGAGAAACTTATTTCCTAAAGGGAAATTGGTTTGGTTGCTGTCGTGTGCTTAGCAAGGCCTGTGGTCGATACTAATCAAGAATGATGTATTCTCTCATTGTGATGATGATGGGTTGTGTGTGTCTTGTGACCTACAACTGGGTTGTACTGGCCACAGAAGCACATGTGTATGTTGGACCGGGGTTCTTAGAGCCCTCTCTATTCTGTGTTTTTCCTTAGTAAAAATCAGATAGCAGGTTAGCTCGTGCGCTGTGTGGAGCTGTGAAACGCTTCATAGAGCTGACTATGACTGTGTCATATTCTCTTTTTGTCGTTACGTCGTATCATGGGTGTGGGGTCGTAAAGGGGTGAACTGGTAACCTTTCCTCTCCCCATTGTTCTGTCGGTCAGGGGTACACCCCCTGTCCTTCAAGGTTCCCGTCACGTGGCGGTTCGGCACGTTACGGGGGGGGGGGGGGGGGGGGGGAGGGAGTTCCTGGTCCCACGGCCTGGTATATTGGGCGTGTGCACCGCAGGAATTCCCCCGCCATAGAGTACGTCACCGTGCGCGTCTCTGTTGGTAGGACTTCCGTGTGCTGTTCAGGTCCATGTGATGGATCTGTTTTCAGGGGGGGTGGTCAGGGCTCCTCCTCACCAAGCGCCTACTCAGGCCTTCTGTGAGTTCGGACTCCTTCTTCCATGTGATCCATGTGAGGAAGCCTCCATCAGAGTACAGAGCCTTCCTCCTCAGATTGTCAAAGTGAGTGGACCCTCTAGAAGGGTCCTTTTCTATTGTATGTATATTCGATTCAATTCGTTTATTGAGTGTGTATGGGTTCGGTGCCTCTTCCCCGGAGGCCCTAAAACCAGTTTTTTACATGGCTCAAGGTGCAATATATTCTTTTCAATCTGTACAGCTCGCGTGGGAAGTCTCTCTGGGGATCCCCGTCTCTTTCCTATGGGAGGGTGGTGGGATGTAAAAATGTGAACATTTTTTACCCCGGCTGTGTAGACTGGGATACATACTGTTGATGCTTCCTTCTTTCTATTCCAGAAGTGTTGGAGTTAGGGAGTGTCACACCCCTCTTGTCGTTCCCCTGGGCGCCTTGGGGATTCAATGACAGGTCTAAATAGCCTGTTCATTGATGGGGGTGTGTCCCGACGCACGTATAGTGCTAGCTCGCTGTAAACAGGCGATTGACTGGCACGCCTTAGTTGCTTGTGGTTGAAACAGCGTTTTTATAAAGCAACTGAGATGGGGGTTTTTCCTCTTCCGGCGACCACATCCCATGACCTGGGTGGGTTGTCGACGGATCCTCGTTCATGTCTGGGGGATGATGACGGGATGGATCTGAACATATGTAGTGGGGTCTCACGCCCTTGGGGTGGGCCACCAGGCGCGGTTCGTCCCGACGTCTGGGTGGCGCCTTCTTTTCATGTTAAGATCAACACGCATATCTGCCCTTCTCCTGGGGCATGTCGGCGTGGTTAGGGCACGGGACTGGTTCTGGTCACGCTGGTCCAGATCAGTTGAACCCGTTGTCCGCCGGGGATGCAGATCTGCTGTTCTGGTACCCTGAGGGACTTGGGCTTTTTTCAGGGGGAAAAATGCCAGGTCGGTCTGGGTGTCACAGGGTTAAGCGCTATGGAGACCCTGGTTGGGTATGTTTTTACTCAGCACTGTCGTCATGGCTTACAGCCATGCCATTCTGTACGCGCTCGATCTCGTCGGATCTCGGCCGCTACACAGGTTGGTCCTGGTTAGTACTTGGTTGGGAGACCGCCGGGGAATACCAGGTACGGTGTGCTTAGGGGCTGGTTCTCCATTGTTTTTCGCTCCTCTCTCACGCATGGCGAAGAGGGGCCTGTGGGGGTGGTTTTTTGACCTCCTCTGGTGACCCTGTGCTTCCCGTACCGCCAGGCCCGGTCCGAAGTGATGTTTGCGACCCGTAGGCCTGGGTTAACCCTTTTTGGAAACTGAAACACTTGTACTGCGGTATAGCCGGTGTATACCCGCAGGTGTGTTTTGGAGTTTTTTCTTGAGGGGTTATAGGAACAACCACCGCATTGGGTAACACCGAGGTGGTTGATTCCCTGGTGTGTTGGAGCAGTGTCAACTCCCGGGTTCACCGGTTGAGGGTGCCCCTGCACGTTCATGACGTCTGCCAATCGTGTCAGCCTTCTCTGCCTCGACCCCTCTGGGTGGGGGTTGTTAAATGGAGGCTTGGTCATGCAACACCGCCAGCTTACGCTCCTTCCGCCGGGGCGGCTGTGTTCAGCTGTCCCCTCTGGCGCCTGTCTCGTCCGCAGTCTCCAGGCTAGGGTTAACAGCCTGTTGCCTGGTTTTTCCCCGGTGCGCTGCCTGCTTCCGTTGGTTAACCTTTTTTGTGTGCTTACGGCCATGCTGACTGCCTATTCTGCAGGGTCAGTGTGCCAGGCGGTGTACTATTGGGGGGACGGGGCCCGCTCGGCTTACTGGCCTGGTTGGTTCCGCCTGGGAATACCAGGTGCAGTAACTGAGGGGCCTTTGTCCGAATACGCTGGCGATGTGGGGGGCGGGGCACTACGTGCCCACCTGGTGGGGTCTTGATGCTGGCATCATGGACTTCTCCGGGCCCCCATTCCAGGGAGTCCAGTCCTTTTGGTGGGTCTGGGTCTTCCTTCGTGCTCCGCTGCTACGGCCTTGCCACGGGGTTGGGTTTGCCCTTGACCCCGTGATTCTGGGGGCAGTAACGAGGTTGTTCCTCCGTTCGTTCCCGGGTGGCATGCGGGTTGTGCGTGTGTGTAGTCGTGGGTCAAGCCACGGTCTGCTCACCCTGTGCGTTGAGTTGCTTGAGTGCCTCTTCGCACGGTCGGGTCCGTCGCCCTCCCGTGACGTCCCTAATAGGGGGGCTACCCTCCATTAGGGGGGGTCGGGGGGGCTCGGCCCTCCCTGTTCTGATGGTTTTGGGGGGCTGTCAGCGGGGTGTATTTGTCAGCCAAGTGGCTCCGCTTGGCCTCCCTTGTGCAGAAGGCGAAGCCAAGCTAAGCCACTAACGATACAGAACGTTAGGTTATGACTATAACCAAGTTCTGTTAGTTAGGGGCGATGCTTGGCTTCGGACGGCCGCTGCAGCCCTTGACCTCACCTTGTGGTGAAAGCTTGGGAAGGAGGAGAGCAGGTGACCACACACCTGCTTATGAAGGTAAGCTGATGAGGGGTGTGGTCAGACTAATACTGGTATTAGAGGTACATTTGTGGTTTATTCAGTACGCGTGCACGTACGCGAGATAGTGCAGAAGGCGAAGCCAAGCATCGCCCCTAACTAACAGAACTTGGTTATAGTCATAACCTAACGTTCTGTGGTGATAATATTGCAGCGTCTCTCCAGCCAACAGCAGCTGAGCATTTTGCCCCCTCTGAGAACTCTTTTAAAAAACAATTAAAAACGCATAGGCATAGGCACTTTTTTTCTTGTCCTCACTGTTTTATAGTTTTTGTTTTAATTAGTGACTCATGATTTTATCCAAATTCTTTTATTCTACTTTTTCTATCTGGTTTCACTGTTTTTAACTGCTGTTTGTTGTTGTTGTCATTTATTTCTGATTTAGTTTTTATTGTGTTTTTATATTAAGCTGTAGTGTAAAGCACCCTGTGCATTCGTGCTGTGAAGGGTGCTATATAAATAAAGGTCATTCATTCATTCATTCATTCATTCATTCAGCAGCGGTACTGTGAGACGTCGGGGGCGACAGTGGCTCAGGAGGTAGAGAGCGGTCGTCTGGTATTCATTCAGAGGGTTCCCGGTTTGATTCCGGCTCCATCCCGCCGGGCAGCGTGTGTCGAAGTGTCCTTGAGCAAGACACTTTAACCCCCTTTAACTGCTCCGGATAAGCAGGTTGGCACCTTGCCTGGTCGCCTCACGCCATCGGTGTGTGAATGTGTGAGCGAGTGGGTCAAATGTGAGGCATGAGTTGTTAAGCGCTTTGGATAAAAAGTCCTTTTACCATTTATGTATTTTAAACCTTTCTTTAGCTTGACGTTTTGGACGGTGAAATCTACACCAGGAGGAAACGTGAGGTGGTATATGAAATCCCTCTGCCTCTCATAGATATAGATATAGAACAAGATCTATGCCGGTCGGAAAGAGAGAACAGCAGAAGGAATGTGAGAAGGAGATTTCAGACCATTGTAAGAGAGAAAACCATGACTCCATGCTCTGGGATGGGGAGGAGGTGGAAATGATTACATCTGAAAGCAATAGATACCAGCGTTGGATTAAAGGCTGAGATAAGCGTCAATGTTGGCGGTTGCCGATATTTTGTGCGTGGGAGCTAGACCGACATACCACCACCACCACTACTACCATCACTATCACCACTATCACCACCACCACTACTACTGTCATCCAGAATGCAGCCGCCTGCCTGATCTCAAACCTACCGAAGTCAGCCCATGTTACCCCACTTCTTGGGGACCTGCACTGGCTCCCCATTGCCACACGAATCCGCTTCAAGGCCCTCGATTTGGCATATCGAGTGGCGAAGGGAACCGCTCCTGCCTACCTCCGGTTAATGGTCTCTAACTACACACCCTCAAGACCCCTACGCTCTGCATCTTCTGGCCGCCTCAGATCTACTCCTATCTGAGCTCCGGGAGGGTCATCAAAGAGAAGCCGCCTATTCTCAGTCCTTGCCCCACAATGGTGGAACGAACTTCCCACCACAGTTAGGACAGCCGAAACCCGTCCAATCTTTCGCTGTCGACTAAAGACACACTTCTTCAACCATTATCTGAAATAAAAATTTAAAAAGAATAACCCTAACTAACCTTACTGTCATGCACTTGTCCTAATATACTGTACTAACCTACACTGTAGCACTCACTCAACACTTTGATGAACATTGTTACTCAGCTGATAGAGTTGTGCCCTTCCTGATGACTTGTCGTACAGAACTTGTAAGTTGCGTTGGATAAAAGTGTCAGCTAAATGACAAAATGTAAATGTAAATGTACTACTACCACCACTAGTACGACCACCACTACTACCACCATCACCACTACTAATACCACCACCACCTCTATCACGACCACCACTACCATCACCACCACTACTACTACCACTACCACCACTACTACTACCACTATCACTACTATCACCACCACCAGCACTACTACCACTATCACCACCACCACCACCACCACCACCACTACCACCATCACTACCACCACCATCACCATTACCACCACTACCACCACCACCACCACTACCATCATCACCACCACTACCACCACCAAAGTGTGTGTAGATAGACACTAGCATACTGCAGCAAGATTCAACAGAAGGCAGACATGTATGAATCTTTGACTAAAAGCCAGTCTGCCAACAAAGCAAATCCTCCATCTCTCAGTACTGACTGTGTCCCCCTGGCAGACGACTGAGACGAAAGCCTCCTCCAATCCCCAGACTGAAGAGGAGGGGGAAGATGATGGAGAATGTGGGAGAAGGCCATTGTTGTTTTTTTTCCTTTTTAAAAAGAGAGTGAGATTGAGTGAGAGAGAGAAAGAGAGAGACACACGCACGCGCACACACACACACACACAGTATAGTCTCAATAAAGTTTGACCGCCACCCAGGAGGGAGTGTCATACACAAAAACATACACATTAACACAGGCACACACATGCATGCATACACACACAAAAGCATGCACACACACACACGCACACACACGCACAAACACACACACACACACACACACACACACACACACACACACATGGTTCTCTCCTCACTATAAGAGCAGGAATTCAGCTCCTCAACTAGAACAAAAACACAAGAGACCTATTTACATCTCAATGAAGGACAGGGATAAGCCCTTTTTTCTCTTGCTTTTCACTTTTCTCTTTCAATCTCCTTCATATCTACTTCACTCTCCCTCTCTCTGTCACTCTCCCTCATACCTCTCTCTCTCTCTCTCTCTCTCTCTCTCTCTCTCTCTCTTTGTCTATCTGCTTGTATATAAAAAGCTTGCAGGTGCACATGCTGTAATGCCAAATACAAAAGACACACATGGCTATTTGTGATAGAGAATAATGACACAGTTTGCTAACATGTTAGACTTGTTGACAACAGGTCTAGAGTGCCTCGCCCGAACGCCTCCCAGCCACCTTGAAAGGTCCACTTATCCTCCATTGTCTGAACCCCCACTGAGAATACTATTCGACCAAGAGTCGCCGGAGGGTACAGATATAACCGAACAATAGGACGGGAAGTCTGGTCAACCAGTACCTTCTTTTGACTCCACTGACACTATAGATAGTGGTTTATTACGGGACAATGCCGTCTGTGTTATGAGCTGCACATTTATTTTTACATTTACATTTAGCTGACGCTTTTATCCAAAGCGACTTACAAAAGTTCTGTACGACAAGTCAGCAGGAAGGGTACAGCTCTTTCAGCCGAGTAACAATGTTCATCAAACTTGGGTGCTGCAGTGTTGAGTGGATAGTAGTAGAGACATATTAGTATAGTAGGTATATAGACAAGGACGATTAATTAGTGGAAGAGTGCATGATAGAAGACAGTACTTAGTAACGCTTAAAGTTACTGTAATTGTATTACTTTCCCAGTAACAAGTAAAGTAAGGCTTCACAATTTCCCAAAATACTAGTCATTCTATTACAGTTACTAATCCAAGTAACGCTGCGTTACATCGTTGCCAGAATGCAATGTTTTTTTTCCCCCCTATAACGTTAGATTTAGGGATGCTCGATATTGTTTTTTTTACCGATACCGATATACCGATATTGTCCAACTCTTAATTTCCGATACCGATATCAACCGATCAACCGATACCGATATATTAGGGTTTCCCCCCCCCAAAAAACAGAATAATTTCAGGTAATTAACATCTCTTGTTGTGAAATTAACACAACATTATGCATACTTTTGACAATAAATAAAATTAGTATTTGTTCTTACTTGCTTGCATAAATACAGGTTATAGAAATGTAAAAAAAAAAAAAAAAAAAAAACGATATTTTCCGATATCACATTTTAATGCCGATATCGGCCGATAATATCGGTAGGCCGATAATATCGGACATCCCTAGTTAGATTACATTTATACGTGGTCCTCGGTAGATGACGTGTGCGCGCGGGCAGGTCAGAGCGAGGTCATGCGGTAGATGACGTGTGTGCGTGTGAGCAGGTGTGGTTACGTTAGGTAGATGTAGAGCAGGGTGAGGTGATGTCGGCTCCTAATTAGCCAAAAAGCAGCATGAAGAGAAGAGAGGTAACGTTACACTTTCAATAGCTGTCTGCTGTAAACTACGTGGGGGCAGCAAAAAGTTTGCAAAGAATACAGAATGTCATTTGATGAAGCAGCACGACAATTTGAAACTTGATGCATAAACAACCGATGCCGACAGGGAAGCATTTTACCAGCGGCAGTGAAGGATGTAAACAAAACAACAAAAGCTGGATCTAAGATCAGAAGGTCTGAAGAAGCTCGTCGCTGGGTATAAAGTTGAGGAGATGTTATCTTTTTCCACAGTTGACTCGCCCTCATTTCGACGTTTGCTGGCTTCCTCCAGAGAGAATAATGCGGTGATGGAAGCAAATTTGAAAATTTTAAATTTATGGTGCATTTATATAGCAGCTTTTATCCAAAGTGCTTTAAAATTTTGTTCCTCACATTCACCCATTCACTTAATACCGCGCAAGGTGCCGACTCACCTGGAGCAATTAGGGGTTAAGTGCCTTGCTCAAGGACACTTCGACACGCTGCCTGGGAGGAGTGGGAATCGAACCGGGAACCTTACGATTACTAGAGACGACCGTTCTACCACTGTCACCCTTGTGTGAGTGAATTACTGGATGAATGAATGAGTGAGTGAGAGAGTTTGTGGCATGGCCAGTCATAGAGACATAGATGCTTCACATATAAAACTCAGCTTAAGGCATGGTAAGACTGTGAGACATTTGAAGTCTGTCAAACCAATCAGATTCCAGGGAATCAAGCGGGAAACGGTCCTCACTCCACAATGGTGGAAAAAACCTCCGACCACAGTCAGGAACAGCTGAAACCACTTTTCTACAATAATAATAATAACCAACTCTATTTGACTAACAACGCCACTGACCCTTAGCTGCCAGAGATGAACCCCTGCTGCTGACTTGTTGTTCACAATCTGTAAGCCGTTTTGGATAAAAGCATCAGCTAAATGACTAAATGTAAACCAGCCCGAGGAACATCGTCCGACTAGCATCTAAACTCGCAGCTGATCAAATTACAACTGATGGCTCCGATCAGTCAAATGTTTATGCTTTTTTTCATCTCCAGACCAAAGCCAGAGCAGCCTAGCTACAGCAGAGCAGGGTGTGGTAGGTAGATACAGAGCAGAGCAGGGTGTGGTAGGTAGATACGGCTGCAGAGCAGGGTGTGGTAGGTAGAGTAGATGCAGGGTGTGGTAGCTAGATGCAGGGTGTGGTAGGTACAGTAGATGCAGGGTGTGGTAGGTAGAGGGTACAGTAGATGCAGGGTGTGGTAGGTACAGTAGATGCAGGGTGTGGTAGGTACAGTAGATCAGGGTGTGGTAGGTACAGTAGATGCAGGGTGTGGTAGGTACAGTAGATGCAGGGTGGTAGCTAGATACAGGGTGTGGTAGGTACAGTAGATGCAGGGTGTGGTAGCTAGACGCAGGGTGTGGTAGGTACAGTAGATGCAGGGTGTGGTAGGTACAGTAGACGCAGGGTGTGGTAGGTACAGTAGATGCAGGGTGTGGTATGTACAGTAGATGCAGGGTGTGGTAGCTAGATGCAGGGTGTGGCAGGTACAGTAGATGCAGGGTGTGGTAGCTAGATGCAGGGTGTGGTAGGTACAGTAGATGCAGGGTGTGGTAGGTACAGTAGATGCAGGGTGCGGTAGCTAGATGCAGGGTGTGGTAGCTAGATGTAGATCAGGGTGTGGTAGGTACAGTAGATGCAGGGTGTGGTGGTAGGTACAGTAGATGCAGGGTGCGGTAGCTAGATGCAGGGTGTGGTAGCTAGATGTAGATCAGGGTGTGGTAGGTACAGTAGATGCAGGGTGTGGTGGTAGGTACAGTAGATGCAGCTGCAGGATCAGCGCAGGGCCTTCACAATGTTGTTGCAGGAAAGTCCTGGGCGTTTCCTACTCTCTCTCCCCACAGCGAGCTGACTCCTGGGTCTCACTGGGATGGAGTCGCTCCAAAGCGCTCTCTGTTAATAACTTCCGGATTGACCTACTTCGGCTGTTTCTTCCTCACAGAATTGCTGCAGGGCACCGCCCGCATGCACTCGACAACAACCACAACAACAACAACAAACAAACAACAAACAAACACTAGCGAGCACAGCTAGTCTTTAATGAGATCGTGTCTGTAGCTCTGTGTTGTCGTGTTCTCCTCATTCACCTGCACATCTGCCAACTTTGCTAAGGAGGCTAACTTATGCCTCTGTGTGCGTGCGTCTGTGTGTGTGTGTGTGTGTGTGTGTGTGTATGTGTGTGTGTGTCTGTGTGTGTCTGTGTGTGTGTGTGTGTGTGTGGTTATATGTGTGTGTATGTGTGCGACCGTGTACTTGACCTCTTTGCTGTAAAACAGACCAAGCAGAAGCCTATTCGCCAGCTAAGACTAGCTGATGTTAGGCTGTAACTGCATTATAGTCATCATCACTGACTGTCTTCCATCCTGTGTTCAAGGGCTTCTGGAGAAACAGAAGCGGTCAGTTCCAGTCGTGTGTATTGATCTGCCTCATCATCAGGGAGCAAAACACAAACGTTGAGACGTTAAACGTGCGTCGCGCCCCGACAAACAGCAGGACGCCGATTACACTTACAAACTAAATTTATATTTACCGCATATATATACTATATATATCCATATCTGTCTGAATATACCTGCATATAATCCTTCCATACCTACTTATACACCTGTATATAACCCATATAACTCTATGATAGCAAGTACAATAATGCTGGATAAACTGTATATATATTTATTTATATATATATATCCATCTGTCTGTACATACCTGCACATAATCATTTTACATATCTGCAGATACTATATCTATATCTGTACATATCCCTTACCTACTCTTATTAGTTACACTGCTGGCCAGTATGACTTACTACCATAGTGTCTTTATACCTGTATCACTGTACATATTATACTACAACTCTGTACATACATCTGATTAGCACTATTACTCAGTAGTACCAATTTATATATTTTATACCCAAGTTTAATCACCTGTACATCGTATATTACTATTACACTTTACTCTTACATTTGCCCTCTGGTTGGATGCCAAACTTTTTTTTCGTTGTACTGTACTTGTGCTGTATGATGACATTATTTGAATCTAATGTAATCTAATATAATCTAATATGATTCCCTTCCGCCTCCCCGGTCTCAACCCGGATCGCATAATGAACGCCGGGGGGGGGGGGGGGGGGGGGGGGCGAGGAGGGGTACGAGGCCACGTGGAAGAGCGGGCCTTGTGCGAGAGAAGAAATGTTGTTTACTGGGAAGTCCTGCTGGGGCATAATAACAACAACAACAAGGACAAAAACGCTGCCATAAGTAGAGCTTACTGCACAGGGTATTACACACAGCATAGATGGCCACATTCTGCCTACAAGCTCTCAGGTATTTTGCAACATATCTAGCTGCATAACACTACTTTTACATTCAAATCAAATCAAATCAAATGTATTTATAAGGCCCGACAACACACGTTAATGTCCCCGTGGGCCGTACACTTCTTCTTTAAACAAGTCAAGAAGAAACATCACAATAAGTCAAGAACAAAACAAGAACACCATAAGGTCCACATTTTTTAAAATAAATGCAAAATAAATAAATGCAACACTCCCAGACAACTCACTCAGGTAAGGAACAACTCACTAAAACCTAGCAATAGGAGGGGGTTAGAGAGTTCCCATGTTTGTAATGGGCAATAAATACATGTAGTGAGCATATGCATACATGGTGACAGTAGAATCATATTATATATATAAGAAAATTGTGAAATAGAGTAATAGATAGAACTACTGCAAGCGTATGGATATTGAGCTGACGCTTTTATCCAAAGCAACTCCTCACACGTTTTGTACAACAAGTCAGCGGGAAGGGAAGGTTCATCAAACAGTATCGAACTTGAGTGCTACAGACGTGAGTGCATAGTAGTATAGACATAATTAGAATAGTAGGTAGTATAGACAAGGTAGCATAGTGCATGACAGTAAAAGACAGTACCAAGGTTAGTACTGTATCTCTTTTTTTTAGCCCTCAAAGGCACATTGCAGTAACCGGGGCACGTAGTGAAAGGGGGGAGGTTACTTCAAAGCGCACCTCTTGTTCTGACCAAATTATCACAGCTACAAAAGTACACCGTGTATTATTAGCATAGCATGTACTAACACGAGAGAGGAGGGGGACAGGAGGTGCATTTCAAAGTCATCTCTCCTCTGTCCCACTACTTGCACACAGTCACTGTTGTGTAGAGCGGACAACTCTTAAGACAAACTCTTGAGCAACCTTCCCGTGAAGGTGAGAAGCAAAACACCTTTCCTAATGATGGTTTATCGGCCGCGGTTGAAGACGGTCTTTGGTGGTTTTGTCTCTCTCTCTGGGTATTTGGTGGGTTTGTCTCTCTCTCTGTGTCTTTGGTGGTTTTGTCTCTCTCCCTGTGTCTTTGGTGGTTTTGTCTCTCTCTCTGTGTCTTTGGTGGTTTTGTCTCTCTCTGTGTCTTTGGTGGTTTTGTCTCTCTCTCTCTGTGTCTTTGGTGGGTTTGTCTCTCTCTCTGTGTCTTTGGTGGTTTTGTCTCTCTCTCTCTGTGTCTTTGGTGGGTTTGTCTCTCTCTCTGTGTCTTTGGTGGTTTTGTCTCTCTCTCTCTGTGTCTTTGGTGGTTTTGTCTCTCTCTCTGTGTCTTTGGTGGTTTTGTCTCTCTCTCTGTGTCTTTGGTGGTTTTGTCTCTGTCTCCCTCTCTCTCTCTCTCTCTCTCTCTCTCTCTCTCTTTCTCTCTCTCTAAATACGATTCTACAGACTATCAATCCCGCCATAAAATAACTGCAACCAGGGTTCGCACAAGGTCCTTGAAGTGCTTAAAGTGCTTGATTTTTTACTAAAGATTTGACCCATTTTTTAACAAGGTGCTTAAAAAGTCCTTGGAATTCAAATCAACTATTCGCATTGAAAGTTTTGTTCATCCATGATCAAATTGTTCTGAATCAAGAAATACAATTTTGTAATCTAGTGTAACTAATTGTCGGAAATTGGTTTTTAAGCCATACATATTGGATCCGATTTTTTTCAATAACAAAACTGCATTTGAGAACTTGAGAACAGCTTGAGAACCCCTCCCACCCCCTCCATGATGAGCTGACCGCAATGCGGTCCACGTTTAGCCACAGACTTATCCCCCCCGACATACCACAAAGCGATTCGGGCAGTCCTTTGTGCCGGTGGCAATCAGGCTCCACAACCAGGCAGGGCCATGACGGGCCAACTGCCGTGGACTGGAGGAGCTGGGTTGTGGACTGTAACCAATTAATTTAATTATTTAACATCATGATTGGACTTGTTTCTTTTTCACCACTTTTAGCTCTATTTTAGCCCTATTTTAGCTATTTTTATCCCTATGTATTTGTCCATCTTGTTTTTAACACATACTAATAAGTGTTATGTATTAACTGTTTTTACTGTTTTTAAATTGCTGTTATGCTGTAAAGGACATCTGAATCTCCCCTCGGGGATAAATAAAGTGAATTGTATCCTTTTAAATGCCCTTTTAAAATGAAAAAAGAGTGCTTGGAAAAGTACTTGAAAGTCATTGAATTTCATTTTGCAACGTCTGTGGGGGAACCCTGTGCAATTATGAAAACGGCAAACGCACACCATGGGGGGGAAAAAGTGAATTCAGCGGAATAAAAAATCAAAACAATATCCCCCATCGACTGCAACATCTACAATTATGGATAGACATGGAGAACATCTCCAGAAGCAACAGGGTGTTGATTTCGTGCCATGTACAACACCACCCCCCCACGCCCACACAGCCTGCCCTCACCCAGAATAGACTGAAGTCCTATTCATCTCGACCACAGAGGCACTAGTCACACGCATGAAAGCGCCAATGGAGAGCCTCATCGTCGCAGCGCTAACAGGCTAACGGGGAAGAAGAGCCCTTGACTGGCCTCTTCTGTTGGGTCTCCCAAACACATTGACCCACGAAACTTTTCCAGCCGTCTACTCTCTAAAATGTTCTCTCTCTCTCTCACACTCTCTCACACACACGTTCACACTCTCTCTGTCTCTCCTTGTCTTCTCCATAGCTGTCAACATTGGGATTTTAAAATAAGGGAGATTTCCCAGCGAGGGAGTGTGGGTGGGTGTAGGGGTGCTTTCCCCCCCCTTGGTGATTTTCTTTTGTCAAATCAGTTGTCAATAGTCACTTTTGGTGAGTTAAAAAAAAACATTTAGTCAATGTGTTTTTTATTACAGTTTTTTTTAAACATTGTTGTCGTTTCTATACAATTCACTTATATGACATTTAGGTATATGACACAGGACCACAAAAGCATCTAGTATAGAAATGTGTCAACAGACTAAAGCAGGGAACCACAATATTTTGCATACAAATTATGCTGAGCAGAATGTAATATCATAACTGTTCTCCCTTCGTCCCGTCTCTCTCTCTCTCTCTCTCCCCCCAGTGTTCCCAGTGTTCCCAGTGTTCCCAGTGGTCGGTTCACTCACCATGGCGGGCCTCCACCGGACGGCTGGTATCGGGCTCCATGTTATAGGTTCACAGCCTGGCCAACAACGCGCTCATGTCCCGGGAGGTCAGAAAGAGTCAGCTCCGCTACACACACCGTCCTGCGACTAACCACTGTGTCTGTACTACTAATACTACTGCCGCTGCTGCTTCTACTGTCTCTCTCTCTCTCTGCTCTGAGCCACTGGCTCCTCCGCTCTCTCTCTCTCACCCTACAGGCAGCCCGCTCAGCCCAGGCTGCTGCCGCTCGCTGCTACCTCTGCCGCTGGGTTACATCAGTCTGTGCGACTGCCTCTATGGAGAGGGAGGAGAGCGAGACACAGAGAGCGAGTGAGAGAGAGAGAGAGAGGGGAGGAGAGTGAGGCCCACTGTTTCCACATTGTGGTGGGGGGGAGAGAGAGAGAGAGAGGGAGAGAGAGAGAGAGGGAGAGAGGAAGGCGAGGGGTTGAACAATATTTCCACGTTGCCGTTTGGTTTCTCTCCTTCTATGATCTTAAAGATACAGCCAAACTTTCCAACTCACCAGAAGTATTTGGACAGTTTTCGTGAATAGCACGAGAGTCTATAGTTGAAGATGTGTCGACAAGCTCCATATATAGGATTTTCTTCCCTTTTTTTGTGTGTGTGTGTGTGGGGGGGGGGGATTATTGAGACCAAGTCAAGACTGAGATCAAGGGGGAGCAAAGCCAAGTGAAGAACAAGACAGAAGAGGAGTGAGACTGAGTCAGGACCAAGACAGAGTTAAGACCAAGACAGACTCAAGACCAAGACAGACTCAAGACCAAGACAGACTCAGGACCAAGACAGAGTTAAGACCAAGACAGACTCAAGACCAAGACAGATTCAGGACCAAGACAGAGTCAGGACCAAGACAGAGTTAAGACCAAGACAGACTCAAGACCAAGACAGATTCAGGACCAAGACAGAGTTAAGACCAAGACAGACTCAAGACCAAGACAGACTCAGGACCAAGACAGACTCAAGACCAAGACAGACTCAAGACCAAGACAGACTCAGGACCAAGACAGACTCAGGACCAAGACAGACTCAAGACTAAGACAGACTCAAGACCAAGACAGACTCAAGACTAAGACAGAGTTAAGACCAAGACAGACTCAGGACCAAGACAGACTCAGGACCAAGACAGAGTTAAGACCAAGACAGACTCAGGACCAAGACAGAGTTAAGACCAAGACAGACTCAAGACCAAGACTGACTCAGGACCAAGACAGAGTTAAGACCAAGACAGACTCAAGACCAAGACAGAGTTAAGACCAAGACAGAGTTAAGACCAAGACAGAGTTAAGACCAAGACAGACTCAGGACCAAGACAGATTCAGGACCAAGACAGAGTTAAGACCAAGACAGACTCAAGACCAAGACAGAGTTAAGACCAAGACAGAGTTAAGAACAAGACAGAGTTAAGACCAAGACAGAGTTAAGACCAAGACAGAGTTAAGACCAAGACAGAGTTAAGACCAAGACAGACTCAAGACCAAGACAGACTCAAGACCAAGACAGACTCAAGACCAAGACAGACTCAGGACCAAGACAGACTCAAGACCAAGACTGACTCAAGACCAAGACAGACTCAGGACCAAGACAGACTCAGGACCAAGACAGACTCAGGACCAAGACAGACTCAGGACCAAGACAGACTCAAGACCAAGACAGAGTTAAGACCAAGACAGACTCAGGACCAAGACAGACTCAAGACCAAGACTGACTCAAGACCAAGACAGACTCAGGACCAAGACAGACTCAGGACCAAGACAGACTCAAGACCAAGACAGACTCAGGACCAAAACAGAGTTAAGACCAAGACAGACTCAAGACTAAGACAGAGTTAAGACCAAGACAGACTCAAGACTAAGACAGAGTTAAGACCAAGACAGACTCAAGACTAAGACAGAGTTAAGACCAAGACAGACTCAAGACTAAGACAGAGTTAAGACCAAGACAGACTCAAGACTAAGACAGAGTTAAGACCAAGACAGACTCAAGACCAAGACAGACTCAAGACCAAGACAGACTTAAGACCAAGACAGAGTTAAGACCAAGACAGACTCAAGACCAAGACAGAGTTAAGACCAAGACAGAGTTAAGACCAAGACAGAGTTAAGACCAAGACAGAGTTAAGACCAAGACAGACTCAAGACAAAGACAGACTCAAGACCAAGATAGATTCAGGACCAAGACTGACTCAAGACCAAAACCAGACTGATGCTAGTTCCAATTCAAGGTATTGTAATTGACTGTAATTAGGGGTGACCCTGAATAGTCCACTATTCAACGATTCAATGGAAGGAGATTGCTTCTCACAGTCGAACTCTCGCAAAGGCGAGAAAAAAAGGTGTTATGAAACCGTTATGTGTTAGGTGTTATGAAACTAGGGAACAGTCCATGTTCCGAATAAATCACGATATAGAGATTATTTTTGGTATAGATATAAATTAAATAGGCTGAAAATACCTCATGTGCTTTCAATTAATTTCCCCTGTTCTGTGGATAAGCAATTTAGTGGAGGAGCTGCATGTTGGCAGGGTTTTTATAAATCCGTTTGATGGCCTAATACATCACCCTGTCTGTCACGTCTAGTCAAGGAAAGCCTCCTCTACTGCGAGACTTTTAAGGAGATCCACACCAGAGATGATTAAAGAAAGAGGCAGAGAATCGACAGAATGATTATTTCTACTGCCAAGGGCGACAGCATGTGGACTCGAGCTGGATAATAATGTGAGTTTTATGGATATCGTTTCAATGAAAGATTAGCGCACGGACTTCATTTACAAGTAGACCGGCAGATATGCAAGTGCATTTTATTTGCATTTATAGCTTATGTTATGCAAAAGTGTGTCTGTCCTTCTAAGCAAACTGTAAATTATGCAGAGGGCCCGCTGAGTCTGTGATGAGACTAATATTGTCACGCATTATGTTTTAGTACTGCTGTTTTATGTGCATGGCCTTATGCATATGGATAGATCTAGTTTGTAATCTGTTACGATACGCCATCTGGGTCTTTATAGTACTATCTATTCCAAAATCCCAGAATTAACTAAAACGTCCTTGAAGCGGTCGTTTGAGGCTAGAATTGGGGTGGAATGTCGTTTCAGGACCTAGGACAGCAGTCTGCAGTAGCCTAATTTTCGTTCAGCCTGCGGGGCGCGTGTTTCTGACGCAATGAACACGACTAAAGTGTGTCATCTTAGTGTGTTATTGTGTTTATAAATGAATTTATTGTGTGTATAAATGAATGAACCTCAGTAAATATGCAATTAACTGATAGATACACAAAATGTATTTATTTATGTTAATTGAATTGTATTGATGTTTTCATTTCTGCTAAATAGGCATGTACATTTTGTTTGGTTTGGTAAACATTGCGCTATGAACAGTCTATCATTGTACTGTATGTGTGTAGGGGCAGGTACACTACGAGTTTTCTTCTTCCTGTTCTATTCGGCCATAGAATTTAGTGGATCATATTAAGTGAACTATATGTACTGGACGACAGAGTACAGCAACTTGCAATGGGCCTGGTCTACAAGATACACTACACCACTGGGATACCCATGTACATGTCGAAATACTTCCCAAAGGTCAGTGAATTCCACGCCCACAACACCAGAGGGAGTTCCACAAATCATGTTCAACCCAGATTCGGCTCAAACAAGGGACTGAACATGTTTCGCAATTATGCAACAATAATGTGGAACGCTCTACCCAAAACCGTGAAGGAATGTGAATCCCTACCCTCCTTCAAAAGCACCTACGGGTGGCTACAATTAGAAACTGGCCCATGTAAATGTCCAAATCCCCCCCCCCCACACCAATGTACAGTTTCTTCCCCTTCTGATGTATATATTCTTTATGATCTCTTTTTACTACACAGTTCTGTATATCCGTTTGTCGTGTATGTAAATAAATGTCATGATTAATTGAAAATGGGTGACCCCGATGTAAACAAGACGAAAGTCTTTTTCTGGTCTGCATCCTCTTAGCAGTTTGTTTTGTATCGAGCCCTACTGTATTGTACCCATTCTGTAATCTGTTAATAAAGTTGTCAATCAATCAATCAATCAGACACTGTTGGACTGTAACAATTCCATGTATGAATAAATTAAAATGAGGATGATGAGTGTGTTATTGACTGATGACACAGAGGCCTTCGAAATGTTCTCTTTTCCAAACGGAGCACAGAATGGTTGGTACAACATGTTTACGGCCTCTGTACAGTCATCGGGCTGTGTGCTGGTAGAGGCATCTGACTGCCAGCAAATTAGAATGCCTTCTGGTTAACGGCAAATTCCATTTAGTCTAGGCCCGCCGGTCCCGTCAAAATGCTTACGCATGGAAAATTGAACATGTATACTACTCCCCCCAAACGATGACACGGGACACTGCCACAGCCTCTCCGTTTTCAGAGAGAGAGAGAGAGAGAGAGAGAACAGAACGTTTCCAGAGAGAGAGAGAGAGTAGGACGGATCAGAGCTGTCCCAGAGGGAGAGCGATGAGTCTCTCTTTCTCTCTCTCTCTTTCTTTCTCTCTATCTCTCTCTTTCTTTCTCTCTATCTCTCTCTCTCAGCCGCTCGGCAGAGAGAGCTCTGCTCTCCATGACTTTCTCCTTCCCTATTCATCGAAATATTAATGTGCATTCAGCTCAATATAGTTCACAACATTTATAACAATAGGGCCCCCAATTATCTTACAAATTATTTTCAGTGGAACAGGGACATGCATACCCATAACACCAGAGCCAGCATTGCCGACCTGCGTATTCCAAGGTTCAAAACAAATATGGGCAAATGTTCTTTTAAATTCTGGGGAGCCACAAATTGGAATTTGCTGCCTTCACAGCTCAAATGCATTAGTAGCCGGCACAATTTTAAGAAAAAAGTCAAATTGTGGCTCCTCGTCAATGTTAAAAACTAGCTTTTAAAATGTATGAAAATGTTGTCCGATGCATTGTTGTCTGTGGCTACGTTTGTACTGCATTTAAAATGTTCATGTCTATGTAGTTTGTCATTATTGTTATTTGTGGTCATGTTTTGTATTGTTTATCTGTCTGAGACCAAGGACCACAATGGAAATAAGTCTTGACTTTGTGTTTTCTGGAATCTTGAATTTGTTTAAATGTCAAATCAAAACTTGCGGTCCCACGATTGGCGCACATGTCACATGACCAGAAACGCGTGTGGCCAATCAGAGACGCGGAAACACAAATTAGTTGTGGAAAGCATAGACGCATCCTGGCCAGCTGGGAGACACTGAGGTGGAGAAGGGGCTCCAGCTCTCTTGTGGACAGAGAAGGACGAGGGGGGGGGGGGGGGGGGGGGGGTGAGATTCAAGCTATTGTTGGGACAGACAAAGGGACGCCTCTACAGAGGAGACCATAGATGAGGCCCAGAGACGGTGATGAAGGGATGGAAGTTCATTAGAGATAAATCAGCTTTTATAAACAATATACAGTATGGAGAGGTTTTACGGTGTTGTGGCATAGTTGATGCAGACGCACGCACACGCACGCAAACACCCACACACACACACACACACACACACACACACACACACACACACACACACACACACACACACACACACACACACACACACACACACACACACACACACACACACACACACACACACACACACACACACACACACACACACACACACACACACACACACGGGGGGGGGGGGGGGCGAGGAGCAGACATTCCTGCAGGGATGTGTTTATCAACAGTTTGTTTTGGTTCCTCTGCTTCCGTCCTTGACGAAAGGAATTTAATTCTGCTGAGGAGGTGAAATACTTTCACATCAGTGGAATGAAAACATCTCTTGTTGCCTCTGTAAGTTCTTTGCACATAGCACTGGTGCTACAGAGGTGGATAGTTTTGTAGCACAGGTCAAAGACATGTAGCACGACTATAAAACGTCTCTAAAATCTCAAAAAAAAACGACCACAAGTAGTGCATTTCATCACTTAAACAGGTATATGACAAAGGTCACATGACTGTTGCATACAGGACACATAAAATCAAACCTTAACAAGAAACATGTTTTCTTGATTTGCCCATAATGGTAAATTGCAGGGACATAACA